>NW_026699991.1:0-23017 GCF_030435755.1 Ochotona princeps | reverse complement strand
GGTTTCACATGCCACCAACTCCACATTCACAGGCAACTTCGGCGCCACATCGTTTTCAGATAGCCCTCAATGCAAAGGCTCTAGACGCAAATATTGGTGTGAGAGCTAATTCAATCAAGGAAACACTGCATGTGGTGAAGGGCATATTGAAGAAGGATCAGCCGAGTGGTTCTTGTGGGAGAACAACTCCATTTGGCTCACTAACTTCACACAATGTCAGGCTTCCAAGCAGCTCTCAAGGAAACTCAGTTTTCACACTCTATGCTTAGTGCCTTTTGAGGGCATTATCTCGGAATGAACCTGGTAGAGCATCCCACACAAACGAATGCTCCACATGCGGTTTTCACATGCCACCAACTCACATTCACAGGTAACATCAGTGCCACAGCCGTTTTCAGATAGCCCTCAATGCAAAGGCTCTAGACGCAAATATTGGTGTGAGAGCTAATTCAATCAAGGAAACACTGCATGTTGGTGAAGGGCATATTGAAGAAGGATCAGCCGAGTGGTTCTTGTGGAGAACAACTCCATTTGGCTCACTAACTTCACACACCATCAGGCTTCCAAGCAGCTCTCAAGGAAACTCAGTTTCACACTCTATGCTTAGTGCCCTTTGAGTGCATTATCTAGTAATGAACCTGGTAGAGCATCCCACACAAACGAATGCTCCACATGCGGTTTTCACATGCCACCAACTCGACATTCACAGGAAACTTCGGTGCCACAGCCGTTTTCAGATAGCCCTCAATGCAAAGGCTCTAGACGCAAATATTGGTGTGAGAGCTAATTCCAATCAAGGAAACACTGCATGTTGGTGAAGGGCATTTTGAAGAAGGATCAGCCGAGTGGTTCTTGTGGGAGAACAACTCCATTTGGCTCACTAACTTCACACACCATCAGGCTTCCAAGCAGCTCTCAAGGAAACTCAGTTTATACACTCTATGCTTAGTGCCCTTTGAGTGCATTATCTAGGAATGAACCTGGTACAGCATCCCACACAAACGAATGCTCCACATGCGGTTTTCACATGCCACCAACTCCACATTCACAGGCAACTTCGCGCCACAGCCGTTTTCAGATAGCCCTCAATGCAAAGGCTCTAGACGCAAATATTGGTGTGAGAGCTAATTCAATCAAGGAAACACTGCATGTTGGTGAAGGGCATATTGAAGAAGGATCAGCCGAGTGGTTCTTGTTGGAGAACAACTCATTTGGCTCACTAACTTCACACACCATCAGGCTTCCAAGCAGCTCTCAAGGAAACTCAGTTTTCACACTCTATGCTCAGTGCCCTTTGAGTGCATTATCTAGGAATGAACCTGGTAGAGCATCCCACACAAACGAATGCTCCACATACGGGTTTCACATGCCACCAACTCCACATTCTCAGGCAACTTCAGCGCCACAGCTGTTTTCAGATAGCCCTCAATGCAAAGGCTCTAGACGCAAATATTGGTGTGAGAGCTAATTCAATCAAGGAAACACTGCATGTTGGTGAAGGGCATATTGAAGAAGGATCAGCCGAGTGGTTCTTGTGGGAGAACAACTCCATTTGGCTCACTAACTTCACACACCATCAGGCTTCCAAGCAGCTCTCAAGGAAACTCAGTTTTCACACTCTATGCTTAGTGCCCTTTGAGTGCCTAGGACTGAAATGATCTTGGTGAATATCCCAAACAAACGAATGCTGCACATGCGGGTTTCACATGCACCAACTCCACATTCACAGGAAACTTCAGCGCCACAGCCGTTTTCAGATAGCCCTCAATGTAAAGGCTCTAGACGCAAATATTGGTGTGAGAGCTAATTCAATCAAGGAAACACTGCATGTTGGTGAAGGGCATATTGAAGAAGGATCAGCCGAGTGGTTCTTGTGGGAGAACAACTCCATTTGGCTCACTAACTTCACACACCATCAGGCTTCCAAGCAGCTCTCAAGGAAAACTCAGTTTATACACTCTATGCTTAGTGCACTTTGAATGCCTAGGACTGAAATGAAGCTTGGTGAGCATCCCACACAAACGAATGCTCCACATGCGGGTTTCACATGCCCCCAACTCCACATTCTCAGGCAACTTCAGCGCCACAGCCGTTTTCAGATAGCTCTCAATGCAAAGGCTCTAGACGCAAATATTGGTGTGAGAGCTAATTCAATCAAGGAAACACTGCATGTTGGTGAAGGGCATATTGAAGAAGGATCAGCCGAGTGGTTCTTGTGGAAGAACAACTCCATTTGGCTCACTAACTTCACACACCATCAGGCTTCCAAGCAGCTCTCAAGGAAACTCAGTTTTCACACTCTATGCTTAGTGCCCTTTGAGTGCTAGGACTGAAATGATCTTGGTGAATATCCCACACAAACGAATGCTCCACATGCGGTTTTCACATGCCACCAACTCCACTTTTTCAGGCAACTTCGGCGCCACAGCCGTTTTCAGATAGCCCTCAATGCAAAGGCTCTAGACGCAAATATTGGTGTGAGAGCTAATTCAATCAAGGAAACACTGCATGTTGGTGAAGGGCATATTGAAGAAGGATCAGCCGAGTGGTTCTTGTGGGAGAACAACTCCATTTGGCTCACTAACTTCACACACCATCAGGCTTCCAAGCAGCTCTCAAGGAAACTCAGTTTTCACACTCTATGCTCAGTGTCCTTTGAGTGCATCATCTAGAAATGAACCTGGTAGAGCATCCCACACAAACGAATGCTCCACATGCGGGTTTCACATGCCACCAACTCCACATTCACAGGCAACTTCAGCGCAACAGCTGTTTTCAGATAGCCCTCAATGCAAAGGCTCTAGACGCAAATATTGGAGTGAGAGCTATTTCAATCAAGGAAACACTGCATGTTGGTGAAGTGCATATTGAAGAAGGATCAGCCGAGTGGTTCTTGTGGGAGAACAACTCCATTTGGCTCACTAACTTCACACACCATCAGGCTTCCAAGCAGCTCTCAAGGAAACTCAGTTTTCACACGCTATGCTTAGTGCCCTTTGAGTGCATTATCTAGGAATGAACCTGGTAGAGCATCCCACACAAACCAATGCTCCACATGCGGTTTTCACATGCCACCAACTCCACATTCACAGGCAACTTCAGCGCCACAGTCGTTTTCAGATAGCCCTCAATGCAAAGGCTCTAGACGCAAATATTGGTGTGAGAGCTAATTCAATCAAGGAAACACTGCATGTTGGTGAAGGGCATATTGAAGAAGGATCAGCCGAGTGGTTCTTGTGGGAGAACAACTCCATTGGCTCACTAACTTCACACACCATCAGGCTTCCAAGCAGCTCTCAAGGAAACTCAGTTTTCACACTCTATGCTTAGTGCCCTTTGAGTGCCTAGGACTGAAGTGAAGCTTGGTGAGCATCCCACACAAACGAATGCTCCACATGCGGTTTTCACATGCCACCAACTCCACATTCACAGGCAACTTCAGCGCCACAGCCGTTTTCAGATAGCCCTCAATGTAAAGGCTCTAGACGCAAATATTGGTGTGAGAGCTAATTCAATCAAGGAAACACTGCATGTTGGTGAAGGGCATATTGAAGAAGGATCAGCGGAGTGGTTCTTGTGGGAGAACAACTCCATTTGGCTCACTAACTTCACACACCATCAAACTTCCAAGCAGCTCTCAAGGAAACTCAGTTTTCACACTCTATGCTCAGTGCCCTTTGAGTGCATTATCTAGGAATGAACCTGGTAGAGCATCCCACACAAACGAATACTCCACATGCGGGTTTCACATGCCACCAACTCCACATTCTCAGGCTACTTCAGCGCACAGCTGTTTTCAGATAGCCCTCAATGCAAAGGCTCTAGACGCAAATATTGGTGTGAGAGCTAATTCAATCAAGGAAACACTGCATGTTGGTGAAGTGCATATTGAAGAACGATCAGCCGAGTGGTTCTTGTGGGAGAACAACTCCATTTGACTCACTAACTTCACACACCATCAGGCTTCCAAGCAGCTCTCAAGGAAACTCAGTTTTCACACTCTATGCTTAGTGCCCTTTGAGTGCATTATCTAGGAATGAACCTGGTAGAGCATCCCACACAAACCAATGCTCCACATGCGGTTTTCACATGCCACCAACTCCACATTCACAGGCAACTTCAGCGCCACAGCCGTTTTCAGATAGCCCTCAATGCAAAGGCTCTAGACGCAAATATTGGTGTGAGAGCTAATTCAATCAAGGAAACACTGCATGTTGGTGAAGGGCATATTGAAGAAGGATCAGCCGAGTGGTTCTTGTGGGAGAACAACTCCATTTGGCTCACTAACTTCACACACCATCAGGCTTCCAAGCAGCTCTCAAGGAAACTCAGTTTTCACACTCTATGCTTAGTGCCCTTTGAGGGCATTATCTCGGAATGAACCTGGTAGAGCATTCCACACAAATGAATGCTCCACATGCGGGTTTCACATGCCACCAACTCCACATTCACAGGCAACATCAGTGCCACAGCCGTTTTCAGATAGCCCTCAATGCAAAGGCTCTAGACGCAAATATTGGTGTGAGAGCTAATTCAATCAAGGAAACACTGCATGTTGGTGAAGGGCATATTGAAGAAGGATCAGCCGAATGGTTCTTGTGGGAGAACAACTCAATTTGGCTCACTAACTTCACACACCATCAGGCTTCCAAGCAGCTCTCAAGGAAACTCAGTTTTCACACTCTATGCTTAGTGCCCTTTGAGTGCCTAGGACTGAAATGAAGCTTGGTGAGCATCCCACACAAACGAATGCTCCACATGCGGGTTTCACATGCCACCAACTCCACTTTCTCAGGCAACTTCAGCGCAACAGCCGTTTTCAGATAGCCCTCAATGTAAAGGCTCTAGACGCAAATATTGGTGTGAGAGCTAAATCAATCAAGGAAACACTGCATGTTGGTGAAGGGCATATTGAAGAAGGATCAACCGAGTGGTTCTTGTGGGAGAACAACTCCATTTGGCTCACTAACGTCACACACCATCAGGCTTCCAACAGCTCTCAAGGAAATTCAGTTTTCACACTCTATGCTTAGTGCCCTTTGAGTGCCTAGGACTGAAATGAAGCTTGGTGAGCATCCACACAAACGAATGCTCCACATGCGGGTTTCACATGCCACCAACTCCACATTCACAGGTAACTTCAGCGCCACAGCCATTTTCAGATAGCCCTCAATGCAGAGGCTCTAGACGCAAATATTGGTGTGAGAGCTAATTCAATCAAGGAAACACTGCATGTTGGTGAAGGCATATTGAAGAAGGATCAGCGGAGTGGTTCTTGTGGGAGAACAACTCCATTTGGCTCACTAACTTCACACACCATCAGGCTTCCAAGCAGCTCTCAAGGAAACTCAGTTTTCACACTCTATGCTTAGTGCCCTTTGAGTGCCTAGGACTGAAATGATCTTGGTGAATATCCCACACAAATAATTGCTGCACATGCGGGTTTCACATGCCACCAACTCCACATTCACAGGCAACTTCAGCGCCACAGCCATTTTCAGATAGCCCTCAATGTAAAGGCTCTAGACGCAAATATTGGTGTGAGAGCTAATTCAAACAAGGAAACACTGCATGTTGGTGAAGGGCATATTGAAGAAGGATCAGCCGAGTGGTTCATGTGGGAGAACAACTCCATTTGGCTCACTAACTTCACACACCATCAGGCTTCCATGCAGCTCTCAAGGAAACTCAGTTTTCACACTCTATGCTTAGTGCCCTTTGAGTGCATTATCTAGGAATGAACCTGGTAGAGCATCCCACAAAAACGAATGCTCCACATGCGGGTTTCACATGCCACCAACTCCACATTCTCAGGCAACTGCAGCGCCACAGCCATTTTCAGATAGCCCTCAATGCAAAGGCTCTAGACGCAAATATTGGTGTGAGAGCTAATTCAATCAAGGAAACACTGCATGTTGGTGAAGGGCATATTGAAGAAGGATCAGCCGAGTGGTTCTTGTGGGAGAACAACTCCATTTGGCTCACTAACTTCACACACCATCCGGCTTCCAAGCAGCTCTCAAGGAAACTCAGTTTTCACACTCTATGCTTAGTGCCCTTTGAGTGCCTAGGACTGAAATGAAGCTTGGTGAGCATCCCACACAAACGAATGCTCCACATGCGGTTTTCACATGCCACCAACTCCACATTCACAGGCAACTTCAGCGCCACAGCCGTTTTCAGATAGCCCTCAATTCAAGGCTCTAGACGCAAATATTGGTGTGAGAGCTAATTCAATCAAGGAAACACTGCATGTTGGTGAAGTGCATATTGAGGAAGAATCAGCTGAGTGGTTCTTGTGGGAGAACAACTCCATTTGGCTTACTAACTTCACACACCATCAGGCTTCCAAGCAGCTCTCAAGGAACCTCAGTTTTCAAACTCTATGCTTAGTGCCCTTTGAGGGCATTATCCAGGAATGAACCTGGTAGAGCATCCCACACAAACGAATTCTCCATATGTGGGTTTCACATTCCACCAACTCCACATTCACAGGCAACTTCAGCGCCACAGCCGTTTTCAGATAGCCCTCAATGCAAAGGCTCTAGACACAAATATTGGTGTGAGAGCTAATTCAATCAAGGAAACACTGCATGTTGGTGAAGGCATATTGAAGAAGGATCAGCCGAGTGGTTCTTGTGGGAGAACAACTCCATTTGGCTCACTAACTTCACACACCATCAGGCTTCCAAGCAGCTCTCAAGGAAACTCAGGTTCCACACTCTATGCTTAGTGCCCTTTGAGTGCCTAGGACAGAAATGAAGCTTGGTGAGCATCCCACACAAACGAATGCTCCACATGCGGGTTTCACATGCCACCAACTCCACATTCTCAGGCAACTTCAGCGCAACAGCCGTTTTCAGATAGCCCTCAATGCAAAGGCTCTAGACGCAAATATTGGTGTGAGAGCTAATTCAATCAAGGCAACACTGCATGTTGGTGAAGGGCATATTGAAGAAGGATCAGCCGAGTGGTTCTTGTGGGAGAACAACTCCATTTGGCTCACTAACTTCACACACCATCAGGCTTCCAAGCAGCTCTCAAGGAAACTCAGTTTTCACACTCTATGCTTAGTGCCCTTTGAGGGCATTATCTAGGAATGAACCTGGTCGAGCATCACACAAACGAATGCTCCACATGCGGGTTTCACATGCCACCAACTCCACATTCTCAGGCAACTTCAGCGCCACAGCCGTTTTCAGATAGCCCTCAATGCAAAGGCTCTAGGCACAAATATTGGTGTGAGAGCTAATTCAATCAAGGAAACACTGCATGTTGGTGAAGTGCATATTGAAGAAGGATCAGCTGAGTGGTTCTTGTGGGAGAACAACTCCATTTGGCTCACTAACTTCACACACCATCAGGCTTCCAAGCAGCTCTCAAGGAAACTCAGTTTTCACACTCTATGCTTTGTGCCCTTTGAGGGCATTATGTAGGAATGAACCTGGTAGAGCATCCCACACAAACGAATGCTCCACATGCGGGTTTCACATGCCACCAACTCCACATTCACAGGCAACTTCAGCGCCACAGCCGTTTTCAGATAGCCCTCAATGCAAAGGCTCTAGACGCAAATATTGGTGTGAGAGCTAATTCAATCAAGGAAACACTGCATGTTGGTGAAGGGCATATTGAAGAAGGATCAGCGGAGTGGTTCTTGTGGGAGAACAACTCCATTTGGCTCACTAACTTCACACACCATCAGGCTTCCAAGCAGCTCTCAAGGAAACTCAGTTTTCACACTCTATGCTTAGTGCCCTTTGAGTGCCTAGGACTGAAATGATCTTGGTGAATATCCCACACAAATAATTGCTGCACATGCGGGTTTCACATGCCACCAACTCCACATTCACAGGCAACTTCAGCGCCACAGCCATTTTCAGATAGCCCTCAATGTAAAGGCTCTAGACGCAAATATTGGTGTGAGAGCTAATTCAATCAAGGAAACACTGCATGTTGGTGAAGGGCATATTGAAGAAGGATCAGCCGAGTGGTTCATGTGGGAGAACAACTCCATTTGGCTCACTAACTTCACACACCATCAGGCTTCCATGCAGCTCTCAAGGAAACTCAGTTTTCACACTCTATGCTTAGTGCCCTTTGAGTGCATTATCTAGGAATGAACCTGGTAGAGCATCCCACAAAAACGAATGCTCCACATGCGGGTTTCACATGCCACCAACTCCACATTCTCAGGCAACTGCAGCGCCACAGCCATTTTCAGATAGCCCTCAATGCAAAGGCTCTAGACGCAAATATTGGTGTGAGAGCTAATTCAATCAAGGCAACACTGCATGTTGGTGAAGGGCATATTGAAGAAGGATCAGCCGAGTGGTTCTTGTGGGAGAACAACTCCATTTGGCTCACTAACTTCACACACCATCCGGCTTCCAAGCAGCTCTCAAGGAAACTCAGTTTTCACACTCTATGCTTAGTGCCCTTTGAGTGCCTAGGACTGAAATGAAGCTTGGTGAGCATCCCACACAAACGAATGCTCCACATGCGGGTTTCACATGCCACCAACTCCACATTCACAGGCAACTTCAGCGCCACAGCCGTTTTCAGATAGCCCTCAATGCAAGGCTCTAGACGCAAATATTGGTGTGAGAGCTAATTCAATCAAGGAAACACTGCATGTTGGTGAAGTGCATATTGAGGAAGAATCAGCTGAGTGGTTCTTGTGGGAGAACAACTCCATTTGGCTTACTAACTTCACACACCATCAGGCTTCCAAGCAGCTCTCAAGGAACCTCAGTTTTCAAACTCTATGCTTAGTGCCCTTTGAGGGCATTATCCAGGAATGAACCTGGTAGAGCATCCCACACAAACGAATTCTCCATATGTGGGTTTCACATTCCACCAACTCCACATTCACAGGCAACTTCAGCGCCACAGCCGTTTTCAGATAGCCCTCAATGCAAAGGCTCTAGACACAAATATTGGTGTGAGAGCTAATTCAATCAAGGAAACACTGCATGTTGGTGAAGGGCATATTGAAGAAGGATCAGCCGAGTGGTTCTTGTGGGAGAACAACTCCATTTGGCTCACTAACTTCACACACCATCAGGCTTCCAAGCAGCTCTCAAGGAAACTCAGGTTCCACACTCTATGCTTAGTGCCCTTTGAGTGCCTAGGACAGAAATGAAGCTTGGTGAGCATCCCACACAAACGAATGCTCCACATGCGGGTTTCACATGCCACCAACTCCACATTCTCAGGCAACTTCAGCGCAACAGCCGTTTTCAGATAGCCCTCAATGCAAAGGCTCTAGACGCAAATATTGGTGTGAGAGCTAATTCAATCAAGGCAACACTGCATGTTGGTGAAGGGCATATTGAAGAAGGATCAGCCGAGTGGTTCTTGTGGGAGAACAACTCCATTTGGCTCACTAACTTCACACACCATCAGGCTTCCAAGCAGCTCTCAAGGAAACTCAGTTTTCACACTCTATGCTTAGTGCCCTTTGAGGGCATTATCTAGGAATGAACCTGGTCGAGCATCACACAAACGAATGCTCCACATGCGGGTTTCACATGCCACCAACTCCACATTCTCAGGCAACTTCAGCGCCACAGCCGTTTTCAGATAGCCCTCAATGCAAAGGCTCTAGGCACAAATATTGGTGTGAGAGCTAATTCAATCAAGGAAACACTGCATGTTGGTGAAGTGCATATTGAAGAAGGATCAGCTGAGTGGTTCTTGTGGGAGAACAACTCCATTTGGCTCACTAACTTCACACACCATCAGGCTTCCAAGCAGCTCTCAAGGAAACTCAGTTTTCACACTCTATGCTTTGTGCCCTTTGAGGGCATTATGTAGGAATGAACCTGGTAGAGCATCCCACACAAACGAATGCTCCATATGTGGGTTTCACATTCCTCCAACTCCACATTCTCAGGCAACTTCAGCGCCACAGCCGTTTTCAGATAGCCCTCAATGCAAAGGCTCTAGACACAAATATTGGTGTGAGAGCTAATTCAATCAAGGAAACACTGCATGTTGGTGAAGGGCATATTGAAGAAGGATCAGCCGAATGGTTCTTGTGGGAGAACAACTCCATTTGGCTCACTAACTTCACACACCATCAGGCTTCCAAGCAGCTCTCAAGGAAACTCAGTTTATACACTCTATGCTTAGTGCCCTTTGAGTGCCTAGGACTGAAAAGAAGCTTGGTGAGCATCCCACACAAACGAATGCTCCACATGCGGGTTTCACATGCCACCAACTCCACATTCTCAGGCAACTTCAGCGCCACAGCCGTTTTCAGATAGCCCTCAATGCAAAGGCTCTAGACGCAAATATTGGTGTGAGAGCTAATTCAATCAAGGAAACACTGCATGTTGGTGAAGGGCATATTGAAGAAGGATCAGCCGAGTGGTTATTCTGGGAGAACAACTCCATTTGGCTCACTAACTTCACACACCATCAGGCTTCCAAGCAGCTCTCAAGGAAACTCAGTTTTCACACTCTATGCTTAGTGCCATTTGAGTGCATTATCTGGGAATGAACCTGGTAGAGCATCCCACACAAACGAATGCTGCACATGCGGGTTTCACATGCCACCAACTCCACATTCTCAGGCAACTTCAGCGCCACAGCTGTTTTCAGATAGCCCTCAATGCAAAGGCTCTAGACGCAAATATTGGTGTGAGAGCTAATTCAATCAAGGAAACACTGCATGTTGGTGAAGGGCATATTGAAGAAGGATCAGCCGAGTGGTTCTTGTGGGAGAACAACTCCATTTGGCTCACTAACTTCACACACCATCAGGCTTCCAAGCAGCTCTCAAGGAAACTCAGTGTTCACACGCTATGCTTAGTGCCCTTTGAGTGCCTAGGACTGAAATGAAGCTTGGTGAGCATCCCACACAAACGAATGCTCCACATGCGGGTTTCACATGCCACCAACTCCACATTCACAGGCAACTTCAGGGCCACAGCCGTTTTCAGATAGCCCTCAATGCAAAGGCTCTAGACGCAAATATTGGTGTGAGAGCTAATTCAATCAAGGAAACACTGCATGTTGGTGAAGGGCATATTGAAGAAGGATCAGCCGAGTGGTTCTTGTGGGAGAACAACTCCATTTGGCTCACTAATTTCACACACCGTGAGGCTTCCAAGCAGCTCTCAAGGAAACTCAGTTTTCACACTCTATGCTTAGTGCCCTTTGAGGGCATTATCTCGGAATGAACCTGGTAGAGCATCCCACACAAACGAATGCTCCACATGCGGTTTTCACATGCCACCAACTCCACATTCACAGGTAACATCAGTGCCACAGGCGTTTTCAGATAGCCCTCAATGCAAAGGCTCTAGACGCAAATATTGGTGTGAGAGCTAATTCAATCAAGGAAACACTGCATGTTGGTGAAGGGCATATTGAAGAAGGATCAGCTGAGTGGTTCTTGTGGGAGAACAACTCCATTTGGCTCACTAACTTCACACACCATCAGGCTTCCAAGCAGCTCTCAAGGAAACTCAGTTTTCACACTCTATGCTTAGTGCCCTTTGAGTGCCTAGGACTGAAATGATCTTCTTGAATATCCCACACAATCGAATGCTCCACATGCGGGTTTCACATGCCACCAACTCCACATTCTCAGGCAACTTCAGCGCCACAGCCGTTTTCAGATAGCCCTCAATGCAAAGGCTCTAGACGCAAATATTGGTGTGAGAGCTAATTCAATCAAGGAAACACTGCATGTTGGTGAAGGGCATATTGAAGAAGGATCAGCCTAGTGGTTCTTGTGGGAAAACAACTCCATTTGGCTCACTAACTTCACACACCATCAGGCTTCCAAGCAGCTCTCAAGGAAACTCAGTTTTCACACTCTATGCTTAGTGCCCTTTGAGTGCATTATCTAGGAATGAACCTGGTAGAGCATCCCACACAAACGAATGCTCCACATGCGGGTTTCACATGCCACCAACTCCACATTCACAGGCAACTTCGGCGCCACAGCCGTTTTCAGATAGCCCTCAATGCAAAGGCTCTAGACGCAAATATTGGTGTGAGAGCTAATTCAATCAAGGAAACACTGCATGTTGGTGAAGGGCATATTGAAGAAGGATCAGCCGAGTGGTTCTTGTGGGAGAACAACTCCATTTGGCTCACTAACTTCACACACCATCAGGCTTCCAAGCAGCTCTCAAGGAAACTCAGTTTTCACACTCTATGCTTAGTGCCCTTTGAGTGCATTATCTAGGAATGAACCTGGTAGAGCATCCCACACAAACGAATGCTCCACATGCGGGTTTCACATGCCACCAACTCCACATTCACAGGTAACATCAGTGCCACAGCCGTTTTCAGATAGCCCTCAATGCAAAGGCTCTAGACGCAAATAGGTGTGAGAGCTAATTCAATCAAGGAAACACTGCATGTTGGTGAAGGGCATATTGAAGAAGGATCAGCCGAGTGGTTCTTGTGGGAGAACAACTCCATTTGGCTCACTAACTTCACACACCATCAGGCTTCCAAGCAGCTCTCAAGGAAACTCAGTTTTCACACTCTATGCTTAGTGCCCTCTGAGTGCATTATCTAGGAATGAACCTGGTAGAGCATCCCACACAAACGAATGCTCCACATGCGGTTTTCACATGCCACCAACTCCACATTCACAGGAAACTTCGGCGCCACAGCCGTTTTCAGATAGCCCTCAATGCAAAGGCTCTAGACGCAAATATTGGTGTGAGAGCTAATTCAATCAAGGAAACACTGCATGTTGGTGAAGGGCATATTGAAGAAGGATCAGCCGAGTGGTTCTTGTGGGAGAACAACTCCATTTGGCTCACTAACTTCACACACCATCAGGCTTCCAAGCAGCTCTCAAGGAAACTCAGTTTTTACACTCTATGCTTAGTGCACTTTGAGTGCCTGGGACTGAAAAGAAGCTTGGTGAGCATCCCACACAAACGAATGCTCCACATGCGGGTTTCACATGCCCCCAACTCCACATTCTCAGGCAACTTCAGCGCCACAGCCGTTTTCAGATAGCTCTCAATGCAAAGGCTCTAGACGCAAATATTGGTGTGAGAGCTAATTCAATCAAGGAAACACTGCATGTTGGTGAAGGGCATATTGAAGAAGGATCAGCCGAGTGGTTCTTGTGGGAGAACAACTCCATTTGGCTCACTAACTTCACACACCATCAGGCTTCCAAGCAGCTCTCAAGGAAACTCAGTTTTCACACTCTATGCTTAGTGCCCTTTGAGTGCATTATCTAGGAATGAACCTGGTAGAGCATCCCACACAAACGAATACTCCACATGCGGGTTTCACATGCCACCAACTCCACATTCACAGGCAACTTCAGCGCCACAGCCGTTTTCAGATAGCCCTCAATGCAAAGGCTCTAGACGCAAATATTGGTGTGAGAGCTAATTCAATCAAGGAAACACTGCATGTTGGTGAAGGGCATATTGAAGAAGGATCAGCCGAGTGGTTCTTGTGGGAGAACAACTCCATTTGGCTCACTAACTTCACACACCATCAGGCTTCCAAGCAGCTCTCAAGGAAACTCAGTTTTCACACTCTATGCTTAGTGCCCTCTGAGTGCATTATCTAGGAATGAACCTGGTAGAGCATCCCACACAAACGAATGCTCCACATGCGGTTTTCACATGCCACCAACTCCACATTCACAGGCAACTTCGGCGCCACAGCCGTTTTCAGATAGCCCTCAATGCAAAGGCTCTAGACGCAAATATTGGTGTGAGAGCTAATTCAATCAAGGAAACACTGCATGTTGGTGAAGGGCATATTGAAGAAGGATCAGCCGAGTGGTTCTTGTGGGAGAACAACTCCATTTGGCTCACTAACTTCACACACCATCAGGCTTCCAAGCAGCTCTCAAGGAAACTCAGTTTATACACTCTATGCTTAGTGCACTTTGAGTGCCTGGGACTGAAAAGAAGCTTGGTGAGCATCCCACACAAACGAATGCTCCACATGCGGGTTTCACATGCCCCCAACTCCACATTCTCAGGCAACTTCAGCGCCACAGCCGTTTTCAGATAGCTCTCAATGCAAAGGCTCTAGACGCAAATATTGGTGTGAGAGCTAATTCAATCAAGGAAACACTGCATGTTGGTGAAGGGCATATTGAAGAAGGATCAGCCGAGTGGTTCTTGTGGGAGAACAACTCCATTTGGCTCACTAACTTCACACACCATCAGGCTTCCAAGCAGCTCTCAAGGAAACTCAGTGTTCACACGCTATGCTTAGTGCCCTTTGAGTGCCTAGGACTGAAATGAAGCTTGGTGAGCATCCCACACAAACGAATGCTCCACATGCGGGTTTCACATGCCACCAACTCCACATTCACAGGCAACTTCAGGGCCACAGCCGTTTTCAGATAGCCCTCAATGCAAAGGCTCTAGACGCAAATATTGGTGTGAGAGCTAATTCAATCAAGGAAACACTGCATGTTGGTGAAGGGCATATTGAAGAAGGATCAGCCGAGTGGTTCTTGTGGGAGAACAACTCCATTTGGCTCACTAATTTCACACACCGTGAGGCTTCCAAGCAGCTCTCAAGGAAACTCAGTTTTCACACTCTATGCTTAGTGCCCTTTGAGGGCATTATCTCGGAATGAACCTGGTAGAGCATCCCACACAAACGAATGCTCCACATGCGGTTTTCACATGCCACCAACTCCACATTCACAGGCAACCTCAGTGCCACAGGCGTTTTCAGATAGCCCTCAATGCAAAGGCTCTAGACGCAAATATTGGTGTGAGAGCTAATTCAATCAAGGAAACACTGCATGTTGGTGAAGGGCATATTGAAGAAGGATCAGCTGAGTGGTTCTTGTGGGAGAACAACTCCATTTGGCTCACTAACTTCACACACCATCAGGCTTCCAAGCAGCTCTCAAGGAAACTCAGTTTTCACACTCTATGCTTAGTGCCCTTTGAGTGCCTAGGACTGAAATGATCTTCTTGAATATCCCACACAATCGAATGCTCCACATGCAGGTTTCACATGCCACCAACTCCACATTCTCAGGCAACTTCAGCGCCACAGCCGTTTTCAGATAGCCCTCAATGCAAAGGCTCTAGACGCAAATATTGGTGTGAGAGCTAATTCAATCAAGGAAACACTGCATGTTGGTGAAGGGCATATTGAAGAAGGATCAGCCTAGTGGTTCTTGTGGGAAAACAACTCCATTTGGCTCACTAACTTCACACACCATCAGGCTTCCAAGCAGCTCTCAAGGAAACTCAGTTTTCACACTCTATGCTTAGTGCCCTTTGAGTGCATTATCTAGGAATGAACCTGGTAGAGCATCCCACACAAACGAATGCTCCACATGCGGGTTTCACATGCCACCAACTCCACATTCACAGGCAACTTCGGCGCCACAGCCGTTTTCAGATAGCCCTCAATGCAAAGGCTCTAGACGCAAATATTGGTGTGAGAGCTAATTCAATCAAGGAAACACTGCATGTTGGTGAAGGGCATATTGAAGAAGGATCAGCCGAGTGGTTCTTGTGGGAGAACAACTCCATTTGGCTCACTAACTTCACACACCATCAGGCTTCCAAGCAGCTCTCAAGGAAACTCAGTTTTCACACTCTATGCTTAGTGCCCTTTGAGTGCATTATCTAGGAATGAACCTGGTAGAGCATCCCACACAAACGAATGCTCCACATGCGGGTTTCACATGCCACCAACTCCACATTCACAGGTAACATCAGTGCCACAGCCGTTTTCAGATAGCCCTCAATGCAAAGGCTCTAGACGCAAATAGGTGTGAGAGCTAATTCAATCAAGGAAACACTGCATGTTGGTGAAGGGCATATTGAAGAAGGATCAGCCGAGTGGTTCTTGTGGGAGAACAACTCCATTTGGCTCACTAACTTCACACACCATCAGGCTTCCAAGCAGCTCTCAAGGAAACTCAGTTTTCACACTCTATGCTTAGTGCCCTCTGAGTGCATTATCTAGGAATGAACCTGGTAGAGCATCCCACACAAACGAATGCTCCACATGCGGTTTTCACATGCCACCAACTCCACATTCACAGGAAACTTCGGCGCCACAGCCGTTTTCAGATAGCCCTCAATGCAAAGGCTCTAGACGCAAATATTGGTGTGAGAGCTAATTCAATCAAGGAAACACTGCATGTTGGTGAAGGGCATATTGAAGAAGGATCAGCCGAGTGGTTCTTGTGGGAGAACAACTCCATTTGGCTCACTAACTTCACACACCATCAGGCTTCCAAGCAGCTCTCAAGGAAACTCAGTTTTCACACTCTATGCTTAGTGCCCTTTGAGTGCATTATCTAGGAATGAACCTGGTAGAGCATCCCACACAAACGAATGCTCCACATGCGGGTTTCACATGCCACCAACTCCACATTCTCAGGCAACTTCAGCGCCACAGCCATTTTCAGATAGCCCTCAATGCAAAGGCTCTAGACGCAAATATTGGTATGAGAGCTAATTCAATCAAGGAAACACTGCATGTTGGTGAAGTGCATATTGAAGAAGGATCAGCCGAGTGGTTCTTGTGGGAGAACAACTCCATTTGGCTCACTAACTTCACACACCATCAGGCTTCCAAGCAGCTCTCAAGGAAACTCAGTTTTCACACTCTATGCTTAGTGCCCTTTGAGTGCATTATCTAGGAATGAACCTGGTAGAGCATCCCACACAAACGAATGCTCCACATGCGGTTTTCACATGCCACCAACTCCACATTCACAGGCAACTTCGGCGCCACAGCCGTTTTCAGATAGCCCTCAATGCAAAGGCTCTAGACGCAAATATTGGTGTGAGAGCTAATTCAATCAAGGAAACACTGCATGTTGGTGAAGGGCATATTGAAGAAGGATCAGCTGAGTGGTTCTTGTGGGAGAACAACTCCATTTGGCTCACTAACTTCACACACCATCAGGCTTCCAAGCAGCTCTCAAGGAAACTCAGTTTTCACACTCTATGCTTAGTGCCCTTTGAGTGCATTATCTAGGAATGAACCTGGTAGAGCATCCCACACAAACCAATGCTCCACATGCGGTTTTCACATGCCACCAACTCCACATTCACAGGCAACTTCAGCGCCACAGTCGTTTTCAGATAGCCCTCAATGCAAAGGCTCTAGACGCAAATATTGGTGTGAGAGCTAATTCAATCAAGGAAACACTGCATGTTGGTGAAGGGCATATTGAAGAAGGATCAGCCGAGTGGTTCTTGTGGGAGAACAACTCCATTTGGCTCAAAAACTTCACACACCATCAGGCTTCCAAGCAGCTCTCAAGGAAACTCAGTTTTCACACTCTATGCTTAGTGCCCTTTGAGTGCCTAGGACTGAAATGAATCTTGGTGAATATCCCACACAAACGAATGCTCCACATGCGGGTTTCACATGCCACCAACTCCACATTCACAGGCAACTTCAGCGCCACAGCCGTTTTCAGATAGCCCTCAATGTAAAGGCTCTAGACGCAAATATTAGTGTGAGAGTTAATTCAATCAAGGAAACACTGCATGTTGGTGAAGGGCATATTGAAGAAGGATCAGCCGAGTGGTTCTTGTGGGAGAACAACTCCATTTGGCTCACTAACTTCACACACCATCAGGCTTCCAAGCAGCTCTCAAGGAAACTCAGTTTTCACACTCTATGCTTAGTGCCCTTTGAGGGCATTATCTCTGAATGAACCTGGTAGAGCATCCCACACAAACGAATGCTCCACATGCGGGTTTCACATGCCACCAACTCCACATTCTCAGGCAACTTCAGCGCCACAGCCGTTTTCAGATAGCCCTCAATGCAAAGGCTCTAGACGCAAATATTGGTGTGAGAGCTAATTCAATCAAGGAAACACTGCATGTTGGTGAAGGCATATTGAAGAAGGATCAGCCGAGTGGTTCTTGTGGGAGAACAACTCCATTTGGCTCACTAACTTCACACACCATCAGGCTTCCAAGCAGCTCTCAAGGAAACTCAGTTTTCACACTCTATGCTCAGTGCCCTTTG
Source organism: Ochotona princeps (assembly GCF_030435755.1). NCBI lineage: Eukaryota > Metazoa > Chordata > Mammalia > Lagomorpha > Ochotonidae > Ochotona > Ochotona princeps. The sequence goes on along the minus strand of NW_026699991.1, from coordinate 5,035 downwards.
AGTGCATTATCTAGGAATGAACCTGGTAGAGCATCCCACACAAACGAATACTCCACATGCGGGTTTCACATGCCACCAACTCCACATTCTCAGGCTACTTCAGCGCCACAGCTGTTTTCAGATAGCCCTCAATGCAAAGGCTCTAGACGCAAATATTGGTGTGAGAGCTAATTCAATCAAGGAAACACTGCATGTTGGTGAAGTGCATATTGAAGAAGGATCAGCCGAGTGGTTCTTGTGGGAGAACAACTCCATTTGGCTCACTAACTTCACACACCATCAGGCTTCCAAGCAGCTCTCAAGGAAACTCAGTTTTCACACTCTATGCTTAGTGCCCTTTGAGTGCCTAGGACTGAAATGATCTTGGTGAATATCCCACACAAACGAATGCTCCACATGCGGGTTTCACATGCCACCAACTCCACATTCACAGGCAACTTCAGCGCCACAGCCGTTTTCAGATAGCCCTCAGTGTAAAGGCTCTAGACGCAAATATTGGTGTGAGAGCTAATTCAATCAAGGAAACAGTGCATGTTGGTGATGGGCATATTGAAGAAGGATCAGCAGAGTGGTTCTTGTGGGAGAACAACTCCATTTGGCTCACTAACTTCACACACCATCAGGCTTCCATGCAGCTCTCAAGGAAACTCAGTTTTCACACTCTATGCTTAGTGCCCTTTGAGTGCCTAGGACTGAAATGAAGCTTGGTGAGCATCCCACACAAACGAATGCTCCACATGCGGGTTTCACATGCCACCAACTCCACATTCTCAGGCAACTTCGGCGCCACAGCCATTTTCAGATAGCCCTCAATGCAAAGGCTCTAGACGCAAATATTGGTGTGAGAGCTAATTCAATCAAGGAAACACTGCATGTTGGTGAAGGGCATATTGAAGAAGGATCAGCCGAGTGGTTCTTGTGGGAGAACAACTCCATTTGGCTCACTAACTTCACACACCATCAGGCTTCCAAGCAGCTCTCAAGGAAACTCAGTTTTCACACTCTATGCTTAGTGCCCTTTGAGGGCATTATCTCGGAATGAACCTGGTAGAGCATTCCGCACAATGAGTGCTCCACATGCGGGTTTCACATGCCACCAACTCCACATCCACAGGTAACATCAGTGCCACAGCCGTTTTCAGATAGCCCTCAATGTAAAGGCTCTAGACGCAAATATTGGTGTGAGAGCTAATTCAATCAAGGAAACACTGCATGTTGGTGATGGGCATATTGAAGAAGGATCAGCCGAGTGGTTCTTGTGGGAGAACAACTCCATTTGGCTCACTAACTTCACACACCATCAGGCTTCCATGCAGCTCTCAAGGAAACTCAGTTTTCACACTCTATGCTTAGTGCCCTTTGAGTGCCTAGGACTGAAATGAAGCTTGGTGAGCATCCCACACAAACGAATGCTCCACATGCGGGTTTCACATGCCACCAACTCCACATTCACAGGCAACTTCAGCGCCACAGCCGTTTTCAGATAGCCCTCAATGTAAAGGCTCTAGACGCAAATATTAGTGTGAGAGCTAATTCAATCAAGGAAACACTGCATGTTGGTGATGGGCATATTGAAGAAGGATCAGCCGAGTGGTTCTTGTGGGAGAACAACTCCATTTGGCTCACTAACTTCACACACCATCAGGCTTCCAAGCAGCTCTCAAGGAAACTCAGTTTTCACACTCTATGCTTAGTGCCCTTTGAGGGCATTATCTCGGAATGAACCTGGTAGAGCATCCCACACAAACGAATGCTCCACATGCGGGTTTCACATGCCACCAACTCCACATTCTCAGGCAACTTCAGCGCCACAGCCGTTTTCAGATAGCCCTCAATGCAAAGGCTCTAGACGCAAATATTGTGTGAGAGCTAATTCAATCAAGGAAACACTGCATGTTGGTGAAGGGCATATTGAAGAAGGATCAGCCGAGTGGTTCTTGTGGGAGAACAACTCCATTTGGCTCACTAACTTCACACACCATCAGGCTTCCAAGCAGCTCTCAAGGAAACTCAGTTTTCACACTCTATGCTTAGTGCCCTTTGAGTGCATTATCTAGGAATGAACCTGGTAGAGCATCCCACACAAACGAATACTCCACATGCGGTTTCACAGCCACCAACTCCACATTCTCAGGCAACTTCAGCGCCACAGTGTTTTTCAGATAGCCCTCAATGCAAAGGCTCTAGACGCAAATATTGGTGTGAGAGCTAATTCAATCAAGGAAACACTGCATGTTGGTGAAGTGCATATTGAAGAAGGATCAGCCGAGTGGTTCTTGTGGGAGAACAACTCCATTTGGCTCACTAACTTCACACAACCATGAGGCTTCCAAGCAGCTCTCAAGGAAACTCAGTTTTCACACTCTATGCTTAGTGCCCTTTGAGTGCCTAGGACTGAAATGATGTTGGTGAATATCCCACACAAACGAATGCTCCACATGCGGGTTTCACATGCCACCAACTCCACATTCACAGGCAACTTCAGCGCCACAGCCGTTTCAGATAGCCTCAGTGTAAAGGCTCTAGACGCAAATATGGTGTGAGAGCTAATTCAATCAAGGAAACAGTGCATGTTGGTGATGGGCATATTGAAGAAGGATCAGCCGAGTGGTTCTTGTGGGAGAACAACTCCATTTGGCTCACTAACTTCACACACCATCAGGCTTCCAAGCAGCTCTCAAGGAAACTCAGTTTTCACACTCTATGCTTAGTGCCCTTTGAGTGCCTAGGACTGAAATGAAGCTTGGTGAGCATCCCACACAAACGAATGCTCCACATGCGGGTTTCACATGCCACCAACTCCACATTCTCAGGCAACTTCGGCGCCACAGCATTTTCAGATAGCCCTCAATGCAAAGGCTCTAGACGCAAATATTGGTGTGAGAGCTAATTCAATCAAGGAAACACTGCATGTTGGTGAAGGGCATATTGAAGAAGGATCAGCCGAGTGGTTCTTGTGGGAGAACAACTCCATTTGGCTCACTAACTTCACACACCATCAGGCTTCCAAGCAGCTCTCAAGGAAACTCAGTTTTCACACTCTATGCTTAGTGCCCTTTGAGGGCATTATCTCGGAATGAACCTGGTAGAGCATTCCACACAAATGAATGCTCCACATGCGGGTTTCACATGCCACCAACTCCACATCCACAGGTAACATCAGTGCCACAGCCGTTTTCAGATAGCCCTCAATGCAAAGGCTCTAGACGCAAATATTGGTGTGAGAGCTAATTCAATCAAGGAAACACTGCATGTTGGTGAAGGGCATATTGAAGAAGGATCAGCCGAGTGGTTCTTGTGGGAGAACAACTCCATTTGGCTCACTAACTTCACACACCATCAGGCTTCCAAGCAGCTCTCAAGGAAACTCAGTTTTCACAATCTATGCTTAGTGCCCTTTGAGTGCCTAGGACTGAAATGATCTTGGTGAATATCCCACACAAACGAATGCTCCACATGCGGTTTTTACATGCCACCAACTCCACATTCTCAGGCAACTTCAGCGCCACAGCCATTTTCAGATAGCCCTCAATGCAAAGGCTCTAGACGCAAATATTGGTGTGAGAGCTAATTCAATCAAGGAAACACTGCATGTTGGTGAAGGGCATATTGAAGAAGGATCAGCCGAGTGGTTCTTGTGGGAGAACAACTCCATTTGGCTCACTAACTTCACACACCATCAGGCTTCCAAGCAGCTCTCAAGGAAACTCAGTTTTCACACTCTATGCTTTGTGCCCTTTGAGTGCCTAGGACTGAAATGATCTTGGTGAATATCCCACACAAACGAATGCTCCACATGCGGGTTTCACATGCCACCAACTCCACATTCACAGGCAACTTCAGCGCCACAGCCGTTTTCAGATAGCCCTCAATGCAAAGGCTCTAGACGCAAATATTGGTGTGAGAGCTAATTCAATCAAGGAAACACTGCATGTTGGTGAAGGGCATATTGAAGAAGGATCAGCCGAGTGGTTCTTGTGGGAGAACAACTCCATTTGGCTCACTAACTTCACACACCATCAGGCTTCCAAGCAGCTCTCAAGGAAACTCAGTTTTCACACTCTATGCTTAGTGCCCTTTGAGTGGATTATCTAGGAATGAACTGGTAGAGCATCGCACACAAACGAATGCTCCACATGCGGGTTTCACATGCCACCAACTCCACATTCACAGGTAACTTCAGCGTCACAGCCATTTTCAGATAGCCCTCAATGCAAAGGCTCTAGACGCAAATATTGGTGTGAGAGCTAATTCAATCAAGGAAACACTGCATGTTGGTGAAGGGCATATTGAAGAAGGATCAGCGGAGTGGTTCTTGTGGGAGAACAACTCCATTTGGCTCACTAACTTCACACACCATCAGGCTTCCAAGCAGCTCTCAAGGAAACTCAGTTTTCACACTCTATGCTTAGTGCCCTTTGAGTGCTAGGACTGAAATGATCTTGGTGAATATCCCACACAAACGAATGCTGCACATGCGGGTTTCACATGCCACCAACTCCACATTCTCAGGCTACTTCAGCGCTACAGCTGTTTTCAGATAGCCCTCAATGTAAAGGCTCTAGACGCAAATATTGGTGTGAGAGCTAATTCAATCAGGGAAACACTGCATGTTGGTGAAGGGCATATTGAAGAAGGATCAGCCGAGTGGTTCATGTGGAGAACAACTCCATTGGGCTCACTACTTCACACACCATCAGGCTTCCAAGCAGCTCTCAAGGAAACTCAGTTTTCACACTCTATGCTTAGTGCCCTTTGAGTGCATTATCTAGGAATGAACCTGGTAGAGCATCCCATACAAACGAATGCTCCACATGCGGGTTTCACATGCCACCAACTCCACATTCTCAGGCAACTGCAGCGCCACAGCCATTTTCAGATAGCCCTCAATGCAAAGCTCTAGACACAAATATTGGTGTGAGAGCTAATTAAATCAAGGAAACACTGCATGTTGGTGAAGGGCATATTGAAGAAGGATCAGCCGAGTGGTTCTTGTGGGAGAACAACTCCATTTGGCTCACTAACTCACACACCA
>NW_026699990.1:0-37146 GCF_030435755.1 Ochotona princeps | reverse complement strand
GAAACAACTCCATTTGACTCACTAACTTCACACACCATCAGGCTTCCAAGCAGCTCTCAAGGAAACTCAGTTTTCACACTCTATGCTTAGGGCCCTTTGAGTGCATTATCTAGGAATGAACCTGGTAGAGCATCCCACACAAACGAATGCTCCACATGCGGGTTTCACATGCCACCAACTCCACATTCACAGGCAACTTCAGCGCCACAGCCGTTTTCAGATAGCCCTCAATGCAAAGGCTCTAGACGCAAATATTGGTGTGAGAGCTAATTCAATCAAGGAAGCACTGCATGTTGTTGAAGGGCATATTGAAGAAGGATCAGCCGAGTGGTTCTTGTGGGAGAACAACTCCATTTGGCTCACTAACTTCACACACCATCAGGCATGCAAGCAGCTCTCATGGAAACTGTTTTCACACTCTATGCTTAGTGCCCTTTGAGTGCATTACCTAGGAATGAACCTGGTAGAGCATCCCACACAAACGAATGCTCCACATGCGGGTTTCACATGCCACCAACTCCACATTCACAGGCAACTTCTGCGCCACAGCCATTTTCAGATAGCCCTCAATGCCAAGGCTCTAGACGCAAATATTGGTGTGAGAGCTAATTCAATCAATGAAACACTGCATGTTGTTGAAGGGCATATTGAAGAAGGATCAGCCGAGTGGTTCTTGTGGGAGAACAACTCCATTTGGCTCACTAACATGACACACCCTCAGGCTTCCACCAGCTCTCAAGGAAACTCAGTTTTCACACTCTATGCTTAGTGCCCTTTGAGTGCCTAGGACTGAAAGGAAGCTTGGTGAGCATCCCACACAAACGAATGCTCCACATGCGGGTTTCACATGCCACCAACTCCACATTCACAGGCAACTTCAGCGCCACAGCCGTTTTCAGATAGCCCTCAATGCAAAGAGTCTAGACGCAAATATTGGTGTGAGAGCTAATTCAATCAAGGAAACACTGCATGTTGGTGAAGGGCATATTGAAGAAGGATCAGCCGAGTGGTTCTTGTGGGAGAACAACTCCATTTGGCTCACTAACTTCACACACCATCAGGCTTCCAAGCAGCTCTCAAGGAAACTCAGTTTTCACACTCTATGCTTAGTGCCCTTTGAGTGCATTATCTAGGAATGAACCTGGTAGAGCATCCCACACAAACGAATGCTCCACAAGCGGGTTTCACATGCCACCAACTCCACATTCACAGGCAACTTCAGCGCCACAGCCATTTTCAGATAGCCCTCAATGCAAAGGCTCTAGACGCAAATATTGGTGTGAGAGCTAATTCAATCAAGGAAACACTGCATGTTGGTGAAGGGCATATGAAGAAGGCTCAGCCGAGTGGTTCTTGTGGGAGAACAACTCCATTTGACTCACTAACTTCACACACCATCAGGCTTCCAAGCAGCTCTCAAGGAAACTCAGTTTTCACAGTCTATGCTTAGTGCCCTTTGAGTGCATTACCTAGGAATGAACCTGGTAGAGCATCCCACACAAACGAATGCTCCACATGCGGGTTTCACATGCCACCAACTCCACATTCACAGGCAACTTCAGCGCCACAGCCGTTTTCAGATAGCCCTCAATGCAAAGGCTCTAGACGCAAATATTGGTGTGAGAGCTAATTCAATCAAGGAAACACTGCATGTTGGTGAAGCGGCATATTGAAGAAGGATCAGCCGAGTGGTTCTTGTGGGAGAACAACTCCATTTGGCTCACTAACTTCACACACCATCAGGCTTCCAAGCAGCTCTCAAGGAAACTCAGTTTTCACACTCTATGCTTAGTGCCCTTTGAGTGCATTACCTAGGAATGAACCTGGTAGAGCATCCCACACAAACGAATGCTCCACGGGTTTCACATGCCACCAACTCCACATTCACAGGCAACTTCAGCGCCACAGCCGTTTTCAGATAGCCCTCAATGCAAAGGCTCTAGACGCAAATATTGGTGTGAGAGCTAATTCAATCAAGGAAACACTGCATGTTGGTGAAGGGCATATTGAAGAAGGATCTGCCGAGTGGTTCTTGTGGGAGAACAACTCCATTTGGCTCACTAACTTCACACACCATCAGGCTTCCAAGCAGCTCTCAAGGAAACTCAGTTTTCACACTCTATGCTTAGTGCCCTTTGAGTGCATTATCTAGGAATGAACCTGGTAGAGTATCCCACACAAACGAATGCTCCACATGCGGGTTTCACATGCCACCAACTCCACATTCACAGGCAACTTCTGCGCCACAGCCGTTTTCAGATAGCCCTCAATGCAAAGGCTCTAGACGCAAATATTGGTGTGAGAACTAATTCAATCAAGGAAACACTGCATGTTGGTGAAGGGCATATTGAAGAAGGATCAGCCGAGTGGTTCTTGTGGGAGAACAACTCCATTTGGCTCACTAACTTCACACACCATCAGGCTTCCAAGCAGCTCTCAAGGAAACTCACTTTTCACACTCTATGCTTAGTGCCCTTTGAGTGCCTAGGACTGAAATGAATCTTGGTGAGCATCCCACACAAACGAATGCTCCACATGCGGGTTTCACATGCCACCAACTCCACATTCACAGGCAACTTCAGCGCCACAGCCGTTTTCAGATAGCCCTCAATGCAAAGAGTCTAGACGCAAATATTGGTGTGAGAGCTAATTCAATCAAGGAAACACTGCATGTTGGTGAAGGGCATATTGAAGAAGGATCAGCCGAGTAGTTCTTGTGGGAGAACAACTCCATTTGGCTCACTAACTTCACAAACCATCAGGCTTCCAGGCAGCTCTCAAGGAAACTCAGTTTCCACACTCTATGCTTAGTGCCCTTTGAGTGCATTATCTAGGAATGAACCTGGTAGAGCATCCCACACAAACGAATGCTCCACATGCGGGTTCACATGCCACCAACTCCACATTCACAGGCAACTTCTGCACCACAGCCGTTTTCAGATAGCCCTCAATGCAAAGGCTCTAGACGCAAATATTGGTGTGAGAGCTAATTCAAACAAGGAAACACTGCATGTTGGTGAAGGGCATATTGAAGAAGGATCAGCCGAGTGGTTCTTGTGGGAGAACAACTCCATTTGGCTCACTAACTTCACACGCCATCAGGCTTCCAAGCAGCTCTCAAGGAAACTCAGTTTTCACACTCTATGCTTAGTGCCCTTTGAGTGCATTATCTAGGAATGAACCTGGTAGAGCATCCCACACAAACGAATGCTCCACATGCGGGTTTCACATGCCACCAACTCCACATTCACAGGCAACTTCAGCGCCACAGCCGTTTTCAGATAGCCCTCAATGCAAAGGCTCTACACGCAACTATTGGTGTGAGAGCTAATTCAATCAAGGAAACACTGCATGTTGGTGAAGGGCATATTGAAGAAGGATCAGCCGAGTGGTTCTTGTGGGAGAACAACTCCATTTGGCTCACTACCTTCACACACCATCAGGCTTCCAAGCAGCTCTCAAGGAAACTCAGTTTTCACACTCTATGCTTAGTGCCCTTTGAGTGCATTATCTAGGAATGAACCTGGTAGAGCATCCCACACAAACGAATGCTCCACATGCGGGTTTCACATGCCACCAACTCCACATTCACAGGCAACTTCAGCGCCACAGCCGTTTTCAGATAGCCCTCAATGCAAAGGCTCTACACGCAACTATTGGCGTGAGAGCTAATTGAATCAAGGAAACACTGCATGTTGGTGAAGGGCATATTGAAGAAGGATCAGCCGAGTGGTTCTTGTGGGAGAACAACTCCATTTGGCTCACTAACTTCACACACCATCAGGCTTCCAAGCAGCTCTCAAGGAAACTCAGTTTTCACACTCTATGCTTAGTGCCCTTTGAGTGCCTAGGACTGAAATGAAGCTTGGTGAGCATCCCACACAAACGAATGCTCCACATGCGGGTTTCACATGCCACCAACTCCACATTCACAGGCAACTGCAGCGCCACAGCCGTTTTCAGATAGCACTCAATGCAAAGGCTCTAGACGCAAATATTGGTGTGAGAACTAATTCAATCAAGAAAACACTGCATGTTGGTGAAGGGCATATTGAAGAAGGATCAGCCGAGTAGTTCTTGTGGGAGAACAACTCCATTTGGCTCACTAACTTCACACACCATCAGGCTTCCAAGCAGCTCCCCAGGAAACTCAGTTTTCACACTCTATGCTTCGTGCCCTTTGAGTGCATTATCTAGGAATTAACCTGGTAGAGCAACACACAAACGAATGCTCCACATGCGAGTTTCACATGCCACCAACTCCACATTCACAGGCAACTTCAGCGCCACAGCCGTTTTCAGATAGCCCTCAATGCAAAGGCTCTAGACGCAAATATTGGTGTGAGAGCTAATTCAATCAAGGAAACACTGCATGTTGGTGAAGGGGCATATTGAAGAAGGATCAGCCGAGTGGTTCTTGTGGGAGAACAACTCCATTTGGCTCACTAACTTCACACACCATCAGGCTTCCAAGCAGCTCTCAAGGAAACTCAGTTTTCACACTCTATGCTTAGTGCCCTTTGAGTGCATTATCTAGGAATGAACCTGGTAGAACATCCCACACAAACGAATGCTCCACATGCGGGTTTCACATGCCACCAACTCCACATTCTCAGGCAACTTCAGCGCCACAGCCGTTTTCAGATAGCCTCAATGCAAAGGCTCTAGACGCAAATATTGGTGTGAGAGCTAATTCAATCAAGGAAACACTGCATGTTGGTGAAGGGCATATTGAAGAAGGATCAGCCGAGTGGTTCTTGTGGGAGAACAACTCCATTTGACTCACTAACTTCACACACCATCAGGCTTCCAGGCAGCTCTCAAGGAAACTCAGTTTCCACACTCTATGCTTAGTGCCCTTTGAGTGCATTATCTAGGAATGAACCTGGTAGAGCATCCCACACAAGCGAATGCTCCACATGCGGGTTCACATGCCACCAACTCCACATTCACAGGCAACTTCTGCACCACAGCCGTTTTCAGATAGCCCTCAATGCAAAGGCTCTAGACGCAAATATTGGTGTGAGAGCTAATTCAAACAAGGAAACACTGCATGTTGGTGAAGGGCATATTGAAGAAGGATCAGCCGAGTGGTTCTTGTGGGAGAACAACTCCATTTGGCTCACTAACTTCACACGCCATCAGGCTTCCAAGCAGCTCTCAAGGAAACTCAGTTTTCACACTCTATGCTTAGTGCCCTTTGAGTGCATTATCTAGGAATGAACCTGGTAGAGCATCCCACACAAACGAATGCTCCACATGCGGGTTTCACATGCCACCAACTCCACATTCACAGGCAACTTCAGCGCCACAGCCGTTTTTCACATACCACTCAATGCAAAGGCTCTAGAGGCAAATATTGGTGTGAGAGCTAATTCAATCAAGGAAACACTGCATGTTGGTGAAGGGCATATTGAAGAAGGATCAGCCGAGTGGTTCTTGTGGGAGAACAACTCCATTTGGCTCACTACCTTCACACACCATCAGGCTTCCAAGCAGCTCTCAAGGAAACTCAGTTTTCACACTCTATGCTTAGTGCCCTTTGAGTGCATTATCTAGGAATGAACCTGGTAGAGCATCCCACACAAACGAATGCTCCACATGCGGGTTTCACATGCCACCAACTCCACATTCACAGGCAACTTCAGCGCCACAGCCGTTTTCAGATAGCCCTTAATGCAAAGGCTCTACACGCAACTATTGGCGTGAGAGCTAATTGAATCAAGGAAACACTGCATGTTGGTGAAGGGCATATTGAAGAAGGATCAGCCGAGTGGTTCTTGTGGAGAACAACTCCATTTGGCTCACTAACTTCACAAACCATCAGGCTTCCAAGCAGCTCTCAAGGAAACTCAGTTTTCACACTCTATGCTTAGTGCCCTTTGAGTGCCTAGGACTGAAATGAAGCTTGGTGAGCATCCCACACAAACGAATGCTCCACATGCGGGTTTCACATGCCACCAACTCTACATTCACAGGCAACTGCAGCGCCACAGCCGTTTTCAGATAGCACTCAATGCAAAGGCTCTAGACGCAAATATTGGTGTGAGAACTAATTCAATCAAGGAAACACTGCATGTTGGTGAAGGGCATATTGAAGAAGGATCAGCCGAGTAGTTCTTGTGGGAGAACAACTCCATTTGGCTCACTAACTTCACACACCATCAGGCTTCCAAGCAGCTCTCAAGGAAACTCAGTTTTCACACTCTATGCTTCGTGCCCTTTGAGTGCATTATCTAGGAATTAACCTGGTAGAGCAACACACAAACGAATGCTCCACATGCGAGTTTCACATGCCACCAACTCCACATTCACAGGCAACTTCAGCGCCACAGCCGTTTTCAGATAGCCCTCAATGCAAAGGCTCTAGACGCAAATATTGGTGTGAGAGCTAATTCAATCAAGGAAACACTGCATGTTGGTGAAGGGCATATGAAGAAGGCTCAGCCGAGTGGTTCTTGTGGGAGAACAACTCCATTTGACTCACTAACTTCACACACCATCAGGCTTCCAAGCAGCTCTCAAGGAAACTCACTTTTCACACTCTATGCTTAGTGCCCTTTGAGTGCATTACCTAGGAATGAACCTGGTAGAGCATCCCACACAAACGAATGCTCCACATGCGGGTTTCACATGCCACCAACTCCACATTCACAGGCAACTTCAGCGCCACAGCCATTTTCAGATAGCCCTCAATGCAAAGGCTCTAGACGCAAATATTGGTGTGAGAGCTAATTCAATCAAGGAAACACTGCATGTTGGTGAAGGGCATATGAAGAAGGCTCAGCCGAGTGGTTCTTGTGGGAGAACAACTCCATTTGACTCACTAACATGACACACACCATCAGGCTTCCAAGCAGCTCTCAAGGAAACTCAGTTTTCACAGTCTATGCTTAGTGCCCTTTGAGTGCATTACCTAGGAATGAACCTGGTAGAGCATCCCACACAAACGAATGCTCCACATGCGGGTTTCACATGCCACCAACTCCACATTCACAGGCAACTTCAGCGCCACAGCCGTTTTCAGATACCACTCAATGCAAAGGCTCTACACGCAAATATTGGTGTGAGAGCTAATTCAATCAAGGAAACACTGCATGTTGGTGAAGGGCATATTGAAGAAGGATCAGCTGAGTGGTTCTTGTGGGAGAACAACTCCATTTGGCTCACTAACTTCACACACCATCAGGCTTCCAAGCAGCTCTCAAGGAAACTCAGTTTTCACACTCTATGCTTAGTGCCCTTTGAGTGCATTACCTAGGAATGAACCTGGTAGAGCATCCCACACAAACGAATGCTCCACATGCGGGTTTCACATGCCACCAACTCCACATTCACAGGCAACTTCAGCGCCACAGCCGTTTTCAGATAGCCCTCAATGCAAAGGCTCTAGACGCAAATATTGGTGTGAGAGCTAATTCAATCAAGGAAACACTGCATGTTGGTGAAGGGCATATTGAAGAAGGATCAGCCGAGTGGTTCTTGTGGGAGAACAACTCCATTTGGCTCACTAACTTCACACACCATCAGGCTTCCAGGCAGCTCTCAAGGAAACTCAGTTTCCACACTCTATGCTTAGTGCCCTTTGAGTGCATTATCTAGGAATGAACCTGGTAGAGCATCCCACACAAGCGAATGCTCCACATGCGGGTTCACATGCCACCAACTCCACATTCACAGGCAACTTCTGCACCACAGCCGTTTTCAGATAGCCCTCAATGCAAAGGCTCTAGAGGCAAATATTGGTGTGAGAGCTAATTCAATCAAGGAAACACTGCATGTTGGTGAAGGGCATATTGAAGAAGGATCAGCCGAGTGGTTCTTGTGGGAGAACAACTCCATTTGGCTCACTACCTTCACACAACATCAGGCTTCCAAGCAGCTCTCAAGGAAACTCAGTTTTCACACTCTATGCTTAGTGCCCTTTGAGTGCATTATCTAGGAATGAACCTGGTAGAGCATCCCACACAAACGAATGCTCCACATGCGGGTTTCACATGCCACCAACTCCACATTCACAGGCAACTTCAGCGCCACAGCCGTTTTCAGATAGCCCTTAATGCAAAGGCTCTACACGCAACTATTGGCGTGAGAGCTAATTGAATCAAAGGAAACACTGCATGTTGGTGAAGGGCATATTGAAGAAGGATCAGCCGAGTGGTTCTTGTGGGAGAACAACTCCATTTGGCTCACTAACTTCACAAACCATCAGGCTTCCAAGCAGCTCTCAAGGAAACTCAGTTTTCACACTCTATGCTTAGTGCCCTTTGAGTGCCTAGGACTGAAATGAAGCTTGGTGAGCATCCCACACAAACGAATGCTCCACATGCGGGTTTCACATGCCACCAACTCTACATTCACAGGCAACTGCAGCGCCACAGCCGTTTTCAGATAGCACTCAATGCAAAGGCTCTAGACGCAAATATTGGTGTGAGAACTAATTCAATCAAGGAAACACTGCATGTTGGTGAAGGGCATATTGAAGAAGGATCAGCCGAGTAGTTCTTGTGGGAGAACAACTCCATTTGGCTCACTAACTTCACACACCATCAGGCTTCCAAGCAGCTCTCAAGGAAACTCAGTTTTCACACTCTATGCTTCGTGCCCTTTGAGTGCATTATCTAGGAATTAACCTGGTAGAGCAACACACAAACGAATGCTCCACATGCGAGTTTCACATGCCACCAACTCCACATTCACAGGCAACTTCAGCGCCACAGCCGTTTTCAGATAGCCCTCAATGCAAAGGCTCTAGACGCAAATATTGGTGTGAGAGCTAATTCAATCAAGGAAACACTGCATGTTGGTGAAGGGCATATGAAGAAGGCTCAGCCGAGTGGTTCTTGTGGGAGAACAACTCCATTTGACTCACTAACTTCACACACCATCAGGCTTCCAAGCAGCTCTCAAGGAAACTCAGTTTCCACACTCTATGCTTAGTGCCCTTTGAGTGCATTACCTAGGAATGAACCTGGTAGAGCATCCCACACAAAGGAATGCTCCACATGCGGGTTTCACATGCCACCAACTCCACATTCACAGGCAACTTCAGCGCCACAGCCATTTTCAGATAGCCCTCAATGCAAAGGCTCTAGACGCAAATATTGGTGTGAGAGCTAATTCAATCAGGAAACACTGCATGTTGGTGAAGGGCATATGAAGAAGGCTCAGCCGAGTGGTTCTTGTGGGAGAACAACTCCATTTGACTCACTAACATGACACACACCATCAGGCTTCCAAGCAGCTCTCAAGGAAACTCAGTTTTCACACTCTATGCTTAGTGCCCTTTGAGTGCATTACCTAGGAATGAACCTGGTAGAGCATCCCACACAAACGAATGCTCCACATGCGGGTTTCACATGCCACCAACTCCACATTCACAGGCAACTTCAGCGCCACAGCCGTTTTCAGATACCACTCAATGCAAAGGCTCTACACGCAAATATTGGTGTGAGAGCTAATTCAATCAAGGAAACACTGCATGTTGGTGAAGGGCATATTGAAGAAGGATCAGCTGAGTGGTTCTTGTGGGAGAACAACTCCATTTGGCTCACTAACTTCACACACCATCAGGCTTCCAAGCAGCTCTCAAGGAAACTCAGTTTTCACACTCTATGCTTAGTGCCCTTTGAGTGCATTACCTAGGAATGAACCTGGTAGAGCATCCCACACAAACGAATGCTCCACATGCGGGTTTCACATGCCACCAACTCCACATTCACAGGCAACTTCAGCGCCACAGCCGTTTTTCAGATAGCCCTCAATGCAAAGGCTCTAGACGCAAATATTGGTGTGAGAGCTAATTCAATCAAGGAAACACTGCATGTTGGTGAAGGGCATATTGAAGAAGGATCAGCCGAGTGGTTCTTGTGGGAGAACAACTCCATTTGGCTCACTAACTTCACACACCATCAGGCTTCCAAGCAGCTGTCAAGGAAACTCAGTTTTCACACTCTATGCTTAGTGCCCTTTGAGTGAATTATCTAGGAATGAACCTGGTAGAGCATCCCACACAAACGAATGCTCCACATGCGGGTTTCACATGCCACCAACTCCACATTCACAGGCAACTTCTGCGCCACAGCCGTTTTCAGATAGCCCTCAATGCAAAGGCTCTAGACGCAAATATTGGTGTGAGAACTAATTCAATCAAGGAAACACTGCATGTTGGTGAAGGGCATATTGAAGAAGGATCAGCCGAGTGGTTCTTGTGGGAGAACAACTCCATTTGGCTCACTAACTTCACACACCATCAGGCTTCCAAGCAGCTCTCAAGGAAACTCAGTTTTCACACTCTATGCTTAGTGCCCTTTGAGTGCATTATCTAGGAATGAACCTGGTAGAGCATCCCACACAAACGAATGCTCCACATGCGGGTTTCACATGCCACCAACTCCACATTCACAGGCAACTTCAGCGCCACAGCCATTTTCAGATAGCCCTCAATGCAAAGGCTCTAGACGCAAATATTGGTGTGAGAGCTAATTCAATCAAGGAAACACTGCATGTTGGTGAAGGGCATATGAAGAAGGCTCAGCCGAGTGGTTCTTGTGGGAGAACAACTCCATTTGACTCACTAACTTCACACACCATCAGGCTTCCAAGCAGCTCTCAAGGAAACTCAGTTTTCACACTCTATGCTTAGTGCCCTTTGAGTGCCTAGGACTGAAATGAAGCTTGGTGAGCATCCCACACAAACGAATGCTCACATGCGGGTTTCACATGCCACCAACTCCACATTCACAGGCAACTTCAGCGCCACAGCCGTTTTCAGATAGCACTCAATGCAAAGGCTCTACACGCAAATATTGTTGTGAGAGCTAATTCAATCAAGGAAACACTGCATGTTGGTGAAGGGCATATTGAAGAAGGATCAGCCGAGTGGTTCTTGTGGGAGAACAACTCCATTTGGCTCACTAACTTCACACACCATCAGGCTTCCAAGCCGCTCTCAAGGAAACTCAGTTTTCACACTCTATGCTTTGAGTGCATTATCTAGGAATGAACCAGGTAGCGCATCCCACACAAACGAATGCTCCACATGCGGGTTTCACATGCCACAAACTCCACATTCACAGGCAACTTCAGCGCCACAGCCGTTTTCAGATAGCCCTCAATACAAAGGCTCTAGACGCAAATATTGGTGTGAGAGCTAATTCAATCAAGGAAACACTGCATGTTGGTGAAGGGCATATTGAAGAAGGATCAGCCGAGTGGTTCTTGTGGGAGAACAACTCCATTTGACTCACTAACTACACACACCATCAGGCATCCAAGCAGCTCTCAAGGAAACTCAGTTTTCACACTCTATGCTTCGTGCCCTTTGAGTGCATTATCTAGGAATGAACCTGGTAGAGCATCCCACACAAACGAATGCTCCACATGCGGGTTTCACATGCCACCAACTCCACATTCACAGGCAACTTCAGCGCCACAGTCGTTTTCAGATAGCAATCAATGCAAAGGCTCTAGACGCAAATATTGGTGTGAGAGCTAATTCAATCAAGGAAACACTGCATGTTGGTGAAGGGCATATTGAAGAAGGATCAGCCGAGTGGTTCTTGTGGGAGAACAACTCCATTTGGCTCACTAACTTCACACATCATCAGGCTTCCAAGCAGCTCTCAAGGAAACTCATTTTTCACACTCTATGCTTAGTGCCCTGCTAGTGCCTAGGACTGAAATGAAGCTTGGTGAGCATCCCACACAAACGAATGCTCCACATGTGTGTTTCACATGCCACCAACTCCACATTCACAGGCAACTTCAGCGCCACAGCCATTTTCAGATAGCCCTCAATGCAAAGACTCTACACGCAAATATTGGTGTGAGAGCTAATTCAATCAAGGAAACACTGCATGTTGGTGAAGGGCATATGAAGAAGGCTCAGCCGAGTGGTTCTTGTGGGAGAACAACTCCATTTGACTCACTAACTTCACACACCATCAGGCTTCCAAGCAGCTCTCAAGGAAACTCAGTTTTCACACTCTATGCTTAGTGCCCTTTGAGTGCATTATCTAGGAATGAACCTGGTAGAGCATCCCACACAAACGAATGCTCCACATGCGGGTTTCACATGCCACCAACTCCACATTCACAGGCAACTTCAGCGCCACAGCCGTTTTCAGATAGCCCTCAATGCAAAGGCTCTAGACGCAAATATTGGTGTGAGAGCTAATTCAATCAAGGAAACACTGCATGTTGGTGAAGGGCATATTGAAGAAGGATCAGCCGAGTGGTTCTTGTGGGAGAACAACTCCATTTGGCTCACTAACTTCACACACCATCAGGCTTCCAAGCAGCTCTCATGGAAACTGTTTTCACACTCTATGCTTAGTGCCCTTTGAGTGCATTACCTAGGAATGAACCTGGTAGAGCATCCCACACAAACGAATGCTCCACATGCGGGTTTCACATGCCACCAACTCCACATTCACAGGCAACTTCAGCGCCACAGCCATTTTCAGATAGCCCTCAATGCAAAGGCTCTAGACGCAAATATTGGTGTGAGAGCTAATTCAATCAAGGAAACACTGCATGTTGGTGAAGGGCATATTGAAGAAGGATCAGCCGAGTGGTTCTTGTGGGAGAACAACTCCATTTGGCTCACTAACTTCACACACCATCAGGCTTCCAAGCAGCTGTCAAGGAAACTCAGTTTTCACACTCTATGCTTAGTGCCCTTTGAGTGAATTATCTAGGAATGAACCTGGTAGAGCATCCCACACAAACGAATGCTCCACATGCGGGTTTCACATGCCACCAACTCCACATTCACAGGCAACTTCTGCGCCACAGCCGTTTTCAGATAGCCCTCAATGCAAAGGCTCTAGACGCAAATATTGGTGTGAGAACTAATTCAATCAAGGAAACACTGCATGTTGGTGAAGGGCATATTGAAGAAGGATCAGCCGAGTGGTTCTTGTGGGAGAACAACTCCATTTGGCTCACTAACTTCACACACCATCAGGCTTCCAAGCAGCTCTCAAGGAAACTCAGTTTTCACACTCTATGCTTAGTGCCCTTTGAGTGCATTATCTAGGAATGAACCTGGTAGAGCATCCCACACAAACGAATGCTCCACATGCGGGTTTCACATGCCACCAACTCCACATTCACAGGCAACTTCAGCGCCACAGCCATTTTCAGATAGCCCTCAATGCAAAGGCTCTAGACGCAAATATTGGTGTGAGAGCTAATTCAATCAAGGAAACACTGCATGTTGGTGAAGGGCATATGAAGAAGGCTCAGCCGAGTGGTTCTTGTGGGAGAACAACTCCATTTGACTCACTAACTTCACACACCATCAGGCTTCCAAGCAGCTCTCAAGGAAACTCAGTTTTCACACTCTATGCTTAGTGCCCTTTGAGTGCCTAGGACTGAAATGAAGCTTGGTGAGCATCCCACACAAACGAATGCTCCACATGCGGGTTTCACATGCCACCAACTCCACATTCACAGGCAACTTCAGCGCCACAGCCGTTTTCAGATAGCACTCAATGCAAAGGCTCTACACGCAAATATTGTTGTGAGAGCTAATTCAATCAAGGAAACACTGCATGTTGGTGAAGGGCATATTGAAGAAGGATCAGCCGAGTGGTTCTTGTGGGAGAACAACTCCATTTGGCTCACTAACTTCACACACCATCAGGCTTCCAAGCCGCTCTCAAGGAAACTCAGTTTTCACACTCTATGCTTTGAGTGCATTATCTAGGAATGAACCAGGTAGCGCATCCCACACAAACGAATGCTCCACATGCGGGTTTCACATGCCACAAACTCCACATTCACAGGCAACTTCAGCGCCACAGCCGTTTTCAGATAGCCCTCAATACAAAGGCTCTAGACGCAAATATTGGTGTGAGAGCTAATTCAATCAAGGAAACACTGCATGTTGGTGAAGGGCATATTGAAGAAGGATCAGCCGAGTGGTTCTTGTGGGAGAACAACTCCATTTGACTCACTAACTACACACACCATCAGGCATCCAAGCAGCTCTCAAGGAAACTCAGTTTTCACACTCTATGCTTAGTGCCCTTTAGTGCATTATCTAGGAATGAACCTGGTAGAGCATCCCACACAAACGAATGCTCCACATGCGGGTTTCACATGCCACCAACTCCACATTCACAGGCAACTTCAGCGCCACAGTCGTTTTCAGATAGCAATCAATGCAAAGGCTCTAGACGCAAATATTGGTGTGAGAGCTAATTCAATCAAGGAAACACTGCATGTTGGTGAAGGGCATATTGAAGAAGGATCAGCCGAGTGGTTCTTGTGGGAGAACAACTCCATTTGGCTCACTAACTTCACACATCATCAGGCTTCCAAGCAGCTCTCAAGGAAACTCATTTTTCACACTCTATGCTTAGTGCCCTTTGAGTGCCTAGGACTGAAATGAAGCTTGGTGAGCATCCCACACAAACGAATGCTCCACATGTGTGTTTCACATGCCACCAACTCCACATTCACAGGCAACTTCAGCGCCACAGCCATTTTCAGATAGCCCTCAATGCAAAGACTCTACACGCAAATATTGGTGTGAGAGCTAATTCAATCAAGGAAACACTGCATGTTGGTGAAGGGCATATGAAGAAGGCTCAGCCGAGTGGTTCTTGTGGGAGAACAACTCCATTTGACTCACTAACTTCACACACCATCAGGCTTCCAAGCAGCTCTCAAGGAAACTCAGTTTTCACACTCTATGCTTAGTGCCCTTTGAGTGCATTATCTAGGAATGAACCTGGTAGAGCATCCCACACAAACGAATGCTCCACATGCGGGTTTCACATGCCACCAACTCCACATTCACAGGCAAGTTCAGCGCCACAGCCGTTTTCAGATAGCCCTCAATGCAAAGGCTCTAGACGCAAATATTGGTGTGAGAGCTAATTCAATCAAGGAAACACTGCATGTTGGTGAAGGGCATATTGAAGAAGGATCAGCCGAGTGGTTCTTGTGGGAGAACAACTCCATTTGGCTCACTAACTTCACACACCATCAGGCTTCCAAGCAGCTCTCATGGAAACTGTTTTCACACTCTATGCTTAGTGCCCTTTGAGTGCATTACCTAGGAATGAACCTGGTAGAGCATCCCACACAAACGAATGCTCCACATGCGGGTTTCACATGCCACCAACTCCACATTCACAGGCAACTTCAGCGCCACAGCCATTTTCAGATAGCCCTCAATGCAAAGGCTCTAGACGCAAATATTGGTGTGAGAGCTAATTCAATCAAGGAAACACTGCATGTTGCTGAAGGGCATATGAAGAAGGCTCAGCCGAGTGGTTCTTGTGGGAGAACAACTCCATTTGACTCACTAACTTCACACACCATCAGGCTTCCAAGCAGCTCTCAAGGAAACTCAGTTTTCACACTCTATGCTTAGTGCCCTTTGAGTGCCTAGGACTGAAATGAAGCTTGGTGAGCATCCCACACAAACGAATGCTCCACATGCGGGTTTCACATGCCACCAACTCCACATTCACAGGCAACTTCAGCGCCACAGCCGTTTTCACATACCACTCAATGCAAAGAGTCTAGACGCAAATATTGGTGTGAGAGCTAATTCAATCAAGGAAACACTGCATGTTGGTGAAGGGCGTATTGAAGAAGGATCAGCCGAGTGGTTCTTGTGGGAGAACAACTCCATTTGGCTCACTAAATTCACACACCATCAGGCTTCCAAGCAGCTCCCCAGGAAACTCAGTTTTCACACTCTATGCTTAGTGCCCTTTGAGTGCATTATCTAGGAATGAACCTGGTAGAGCATCCCACACAAACGAATGCTCCACATGCGGGTTTCACATGCCACCAACTCCACATTCACAGGCAACTTCAGTGCCACAGCCATTTTCAGATAGCCCTCAATGCAAAGGCTCTAGACGCAAATATTGGTGTGAGAGCTAATTCAATCAAGGAAACACTGCATGTTGGTGAAGGGCATATGAAGAAGGCTCAGCCGAGTGGTTCTTGTGGGAGAACAACTCCATTTGACTCACTAACTTCACACACCATCAGGCTTCCAAGCAGCTCTCAAGGAAACTCAGTTTTCACAGTCTATGCTTAGTGCCCTTTGAGTGCATTACCTAGGAATGAACCTGGTAGAGCATCCCACACAAACGAATGCTCCACATGCGGGTTTCACATGCCACCAACTCCACATTCACAGGCAACTTCAGCGCCACAGCCGTTTTCAGATAGCCCTCAATGCAAAGGCTCTAGACGCAAATATTGGTGTGAGAGCTAATTCAATCAAGGAAACACTGCATGTTGGTGAAGGGCATATTGAAGAAGGATCAGCCGAGTGGTTCTTGTGGGAGAACAACTCCATTTGGCTCACTAACTTCACACACCATCAGGCTTCCAAGCAGCTCTCAAGGAAACTCAGTTTTCACACTCTATGCTTAGTGCCCTTTGAGTGCATTACCTAGGAATGAACCTGGTAGAGCATCCCACACAAACGAATGCTCCACATGCGGGTTTCACATGCCACCAACTCCACATTCACAGGCAACTTCAGCGCCACAGCCGTTTTCAGATAGCCCTCAATGCAAAGGCTCTAGACGCAAATATTGGTGTGAGAGCTAATTCAATCAAGGAAACACTGCATGTTGGTGAAGGGCATATTGAAGAAGGATCTGACGAGTGGTTCTTGTGGGAGAACAACTCCATTTGGCTCACTAACTTCACACACCATCAGGCTTCCAAGCAGCTCTCAAGGAAACTCAGTTTTCACACTCAATGCTTAGTGCCCTGCTAGTGCCTAGGACTGAAATGAAGCTTGGTGAGCATCCCACACAAACGAATGCTCCACATGTGTGTTTCACATGCCACCAACTCCACATTCACAGGCAACTTCAGCGCCACAGCCATTTTCAGATAGCCCTCAATGCAAAGACTCTACACGCAAATATTGGTGTGAGAGCTAATTCAATCAAGGAAACACTGCATGTTGGTGAAGGGCATATGAAGAAGGCTCAGCCGAGTGGTTCTTGTGGGAGAACAACTCCATTTGACTCACTAACTTCACACACCATCAGGCTTCCAAGCAGCTCTCAAGGAAACTCAGTTTTCACACTCTATGCTTAGTGCCCTTTGAGTGCATTATCTAGGAATGAACCTGGTAGAGCATCCCACACAAACGAATGCTCCACATGCGGGTTTCACATGCCACCAACTCCACATTCACAGGCAACTTCAGCGCCACAGCCGTTTTCAGATAGCCCTCAATGCAAAGGCTCTAGACGCAAATATTGGTGTGAGAGCTAATTCAATCAAGGAAACACTGCATGTTGGTGAAGGGCATATTGAAGAAGGATCAGCCGAGTGGTTCTTGTGGGAGAACAACTCCATTTGGCTCACTAACTTCACACACCATCAGGCTTCCAAGCAGCTCTCAAGGAAACTCAGTTTTCACACTCTATGCTTAGTGCCCTTTGAGTGCATTATCTAGGAATGAACCTGGTAGAGCATCCCACACAAACGAATGCTCCACATGCGGGTTTCACATGCCACCAACTAAACACTCACAGGCAACTTCAGCGCCACAGCCCGTTTTCAGATAGCCCTCAATGCAAAGGCTCTAGACGCAAATATTGGTGGGAGAGCTAATTCAATCAAGGAAACACTGCATGTTGGTGAAGGGCATATTGAAGAAGGATCAGCCGAGTGGTTCTTGTGGGAGAACAACTACATTTGGCTCACTAACATGACACACCCTCAGGCTTCCACCAGCTCTCAAGGAAACTCAGTTTTCACACTCTATGCTTAGTGCCCTTTGAGTGCCTAGGACTGAAATGAAGCTTGGTGAGCATCCCACACAAACGAATGCTCCACATGCGGGTTTCACATGCCACCAACTCACATTCACAGGCAACTTCAGCGCCACAGCCGTTTTCAGATAGCCCTCAATGCAAAGAGTCTAGACGCAAATATTGGTGTGAGAGCTAATTCAATCAAGGAAACACTGCATGTTGGTGAAGGGCATATTGAAGAAGGATCAGCCGAGTGGTTCTTGTGGGAGAACAACTCCATTTGGCTCACTAACTTCACACACCATCAGGCTTCCAAGCAGCTCCCCAGGAAACTCAGTTTTCACACTCTATGCTTAGTGCCCTTTGAGTGCATTATCTAGGAATGAACCTGGTAGAGCATCCCACACAAACGAATGCTCCACATGCGGGTTTCACATGCCACCAACTCCACATTCACAGGCAACTTCAGTGCCACAGCCATTTTCAGATAGCCCTCAATGCAAAGGCTCTAGACGCAAATATTGGTGTGAGAGCTAATTCAATCAAGGAAACACTGCATGTTGGTGAAGGGCATATGAAGAAGGCTCAGCCGAGTGGTTCTTGTGGGAGAACAACTCCATTTGACTCACTAACTTCACACACCATCAGGCTTCCAAGCAGCTCTCAAGAAACTCAGTTTTCACAGTCTATGCTTAGTGCCCTTTGAGTGCATTACCTAGGAATGAACCTGGTAGAGCATCCCACACAAACGAATGCTCCACATGCGGGTTTCACATGCCACCAACTCCACATTCACAGGCAACTTCAGCGCCACAGCCGTTTTCAGATAGCCCTCAATGCAAAGGCTCTAGACGCAAATATTGGTGTGAGAGCTAATTCAATCAAGGAAACACTGCATGTTGGTGAAGGGCATATTGAAGAAGGATCAGCCGAGTGGTTCTTGTGGGAGAACAACTCCATTTGGCTCACTAACTTCACACACCATCAGGCTTCCAAGCAGCTCTCAAGGAAACTCAGTTTTCACACTCTATGCTTAGTGCCCTTTGAGTGCATTACCTAGGAATGAACCTGGTAGAGCATCCCACACAAACGAATGCTCCACATGCGGGTTTCACATGCCACCAACTCCACATTCACAGGCAACTTCAGCGCCACAGCCGTTTTCAGATAGCCCTCAATGCAAAGGCTCTAGACGCAAATATTGGTGTGAGAGCTAATTCAATCAAGGAAACACTGCATGTTGGTGAAGGGCATATTGAAGAAGGATCTGCCGAGTGGTTCTTGTGGGAGAACAACTCCATTTGGCTCACTAACTTCACACACCATCAGGCTTCCAAGCAGCTCTCAAGGAAACTCAGTTTTCACACTCTATGCTTAGTGCCCCTTTGAGTGCATTATCTAGGAATGAACCTGCTAGAGCATCCCACACAAACGAATGCTCCACATGCGGGTTTCACATGCCACCAACTCCACATTCACAGGCAACTTCTGCGCCACAGCCGTTTTCAGATAGCCCTCAATGCAAAGGCTCTAGACGCAAATATTGGTGTGAGAACTAATTCAATCAAGGAAACACTGCATGTTGGTGAAGGGCATATTGAAGAAGGATCAGCCGAGTGGTTCTTGTGGGAGAACAACTCCATTTGGCTCACTAACTTCACACACCATCAGGCTTCCAAGCAGCTCTCAAGGAAACTCACTTTTCACACTCTATGCTTAGTGCCCTTTGAGTGCCTAGGACTGAAATGAATCTTGGTGAGCATCCCACACAAACGAATGCTCCACATGCGGGTTTCACATGCCACCAACTCCACATTCACAGGCAACTTCAGCGCCACAGCCGTTTTCAGATAGTCCTCAATGCAAAGAGTCTAGACGCAAATATTGGTGTGAGAGCTAATTCAATCAAGGAAACACTGCATGTTGGTGAAGGGCATATTGAAGAAGGATCAGCCGAGTGGTTCTTGTGGGAGAACAACTCCATTTGGCTCACTAACTTCACACACCATCAGGCTTCCAAGCAGCTCTCAAGGAAACTCAGTTTTCACACTCTATGCTTAGTGCCCTTTGAGTGCATTATCTAGGAAGGAACCTGGTAGAGCATCCCACACAAACGAATGCTCCACATGCGGGTTTCACATGCCACCAACTCCACATTCACAGGCAACTTCAGCGCCACAGCCATTTTCAGATAGCCCTCAATGCAAAGGCTCTAGACGCAAATATTGGTGTGAGAGCTAATTCAATCAAGGAAACACTGCATGTTGGTGAAGGGCATATGAAGAAGGCTCAGCCGAGTGGTTCTTGTGGGAGAACAACTCCATTTGACTCACTAACTTCACACACCATCAGGCTTCCAAGCAGCTCTCAAGGAAACTCAGTTTTCACACTCTATGCTTAGTGCCCTTTGAGTGCATTACCTAGGAATGAACCTGGTAGAGCATCCCACACAAACGAATGCTCCACATGCGGGTTTCACATGCCACCAACTCCACATTCACAGGCAACTTCAGCGCCACAGCCGTTTTCAGATAGCCCTCAATGCAAAGGCTCTAGACGCAAATATTGGTGTGAGAGCTAATTCAATCAAGGAAACACTGCATGTTGGTGAAGGGCATATTGAAGAAGGATCAGCCGAGTGGTTCTTGTGGGAGAACAACTCCATTTGGCTCACTAACTTCACACACCATCAGGCTTCCAAGCAGCTCTCAAGGAAACTCAGTTTTCACACTCTATGCTTAGTGCCCTTTGAGTGCATTATCTAGGAATGAACCTGGTAGAACATCCCACACAAACGAATGCTCCACATGCGGGTTTCACATGCCACCAACTCCACATTCTCAGGCAACTTCAGCGCCACAGCCGTTTTCAGATAGCCCTCAATGCAAAGGCTCTAGACGCAAATATTGGTGTGAGAGCTAATTCAATCAAGGAAACACTGCATGTTGGTGAAGGGCATATTGAAGAAGGATCAGCCGAGTGGTTCTTGTGGGAGAACAACTCCATTTGACTCACTAACTTCACACACCATCAGGCTTCCAGGCAGCTCTCAAGGAAACTCAGTTTCCACACTCTATGCTTAGTGCCCTTTGAGTGCATTATCTAGGAATGAACCTGGTAGAGCATCCCACACAAACGAATGCTCCACATGCGGGTTCACATGCCACCAACTCCACATTCACAGGCAACTTCTGCACCACAGCCGTTTTCAGATAGCCCTCAATGCAAAGGCTCTAGACGCAAATATTGGTGTGAGAGCTAATTCAAACAAGGAAACACTGCATGTTGGTGAAGGGCATATTGAAGAAGGATCAGCCGAGTGGTTCTTGTGGGAGAACAACTCCATTTGGCTCACTAACTTCACACACCATCAGGCTTCCAAGCAGCTCTCAAGGAAACTCACTTTTCACACTCTATGCTTAGTGCCCTTTGAGTGCATTATCTAGGAATGAACCTGGTAGAGCATCCCACACAAACGAATGCTCCACATGCGGGTTTCACATGCCACCAACTCCACATTCACAGGCAACTTCAGCGCCACAGCCGTCTTTCACATACCACTCAATGCAAAGGCTCTAGAGGCAAATATTGGTGTGAGAGCTAATTCAATCAAGGAAACACTGCATGTTGGTGAAGGGCATATTGAAGAAGGATCAGCCGAGTGGTTCTTGTGGGAGAACAACTCCATTTGGCTCACTAACTTCACACACCATCAGGCTTCCAAGCAGCTCTCAAGGAAACTCAGTTTTCACACTCTATGCTTAGTGCCCTTTGAGTGCATTATCTAGGAATGAACCTGGTAGAGCATCCCACACAAACGAATGCTCCACATGCGGGTTTCACATGCCACCAACTCCACATTCACAGGCAACTTCAGCGCCACAGCCGTTTTCAGATAGCCCTCAATGCAAAGGCTCTACACGCAACTATTGGCGTGAGAGCTAATTCAATCAAGGAAACACTGCATGTTGGTGAAGGGCATATTGAAGAAGGATCAGCCGAGTGGTTCTTGTGGGAGAACAACTCCATTTGGCTCACTAACTTCACACACCATCAGGCTTCCAAGCAGCTCTCAAGGAAACTCAGTTTTCACACTCTATGCTTAGTGCCCTTTGAGTGCCTAGGACTGAAATGAAGCTTGGTGAGCATCCCACACAAACGAATGCTCCACATGCGGGTTTCACATGCCACCATCTCTACATTCACAGGCAACTGCAGCGCCACAGCCGTTTTCAGATAGCACTCAATGCAAAGAGTCTAGACGCAAATATTGGTGTGAGAGCTAATTCAATCAAGGAAACACTGCATGTTGGTGAAGGGCATATTGAAGAAGGATCAGCCGAGTGGTTCTTGTGGGAGAACAACTCCATTTGGCTCACTAACTTCACACACCATCAGGCTTCCAAGCAGCTCTCAAGGAAACTCAGTTTTCACACTCTATGCTTCGTGCCCTTTGAGTGCATTACCTAGGAATGAACCTGGTAGAGCATCCCACACAAACGAATGCTCCACATGCGGGTTTCACATGCCACCAACTCCACATTCACAGGCAACTTCAGCGCCACAGCCGTTTTCAGATAGCCCTCAATGCAAAGGCTCTAGACGCAAATATTGGTGTGAGAGCTAATTCAATCAAGGAAACACTGCATGTTGGTGAAGGGCATATTGAAGAAGGATCAGCCGAGTGGTTCTTGTGGGAGAACAACTCCATTTGGCTCACTAACTTCACACACCATCAGGCTTCCAAGCAGCTCTCAAGGAAACTCAGTTTTCACACTCTATGCTTAGTGCCCTTTGAGTGCATTATCTAGGAATGAACCTGGTAGAACATCCCACACAAACGAATGCTCCACATGCGGTTTCACATGCCACCAACTCCACATTCTCAGGCAACTTCAGCGCCACAGCCGTTTTCAGATAGCCCTCAATGCAAAGGCTCTAGACGCAAATATTGGTGTGAGAGCTAATTCAATCAAGGAAACACTGCATGTTGGTGAAGGGCATATTGAAGAAGGATCAGCCGAGTGGTTCTTGTGGGAGAACAACTCCATTTGACTCACTAACTTCACACACCATCAGGCTTCCAGGCAGCTCTCAAGGAAACTCAGTTTCCACACTCTATGCTTAGTGCCCTTTGAGTGCATTATCTAGGAATGAACCTGGTAGAGCATCCCACACAAACGAATGCTCCACATGCGGGTTCACATGCCACCAACTCCACATTCACAGGCAACTTCTGCACCACAGCCGTTTTCAGATAGCCCTCAATGCAAAGGCTCTAGACGCAAATATTGGTGTGAGAGCTAATTCAAACAAGGAAACACTGCATGTTGGTGAAGGGCATATTGAAGAAGGATCAGCCGAGTGGTTCTTGTGGAGAACAACTCCATTTGGCTCACTAACTTCACACACCATCAGGCTTCCAAGCAGCTCTCAAGGAAACTCAGTTTTCACACTCTATGCTTAGTGCCCTTTGAGTGCATTATCTAGGAAGGAACCTGGTAGAGCATCCCACACAAACGAATGCTCCACATGCGGGTTTCACATGCCACCAACTCCACATTCACAGGCAACTTCAGCGCCACAGCCGTTTTCACATACCACTCAATGCAAAGGCTCTAGAGGCAAATATTGGTGTGAGAGCTAATTCAATCAAGGAAACACTGCATGTTGGTGAAGGGCATATTGAAGAAGGATCAGCCGAGTGGTTCTTGTGGGAGAACAACTCCATTTGGCTCACTAACTTCACACACCATCAGGCTTCCAAGCAGCTCTCAAGGAAACTCAGTTTTCACACTCTATGCTTAGTGCCCTTTGAGTGCATTATCTAGGAATGAACCTGGTAGAGCATCCCACACAAACGAATGCTCCACATGCGGGTTTCACATGCCACCAACTCCACATTCACAGGCAACTTCAGCGCCACAGCCGTTTTCAGATAGCCCTCAATGCAAAGGCTCTACACGCAACTATTGGCGTGAGAGCTAATTCAATCAAGGAAACACTGCATGTTGGTGAAGGGCATATTGAAGAAGGATCAGCCGAGTGGTTCTTGTGGGAGAACAACTCCATTTGGCTCACTAACTTCACACACCATCAGGCTTCCAAGCAGCTCTCAAGGAAACTCAGTTTTCACACTCTATGCTTAGTGCCCTTTGAGTGCCTAGGACTGAAATGAAGCTTGGTGAGCATCCCACACAAACGAATGCTCCACATGCGGGTTTCACATGCCACCATCTCTACATTCACAGGCAACTGCAGCACCACAGCCGTTTTCAGATAGCACTCAATGCAAAGGCTCTAGACGCAAATATTGGTGTGAGAACTAATTCAATCAAGGAAACACTGCATGTTGGTGAAGGGCATATTGAAGAAGGATCAGCCGAGTAGTTCTTGTGGGAGAACAACTCCATTTGGCTCACTAACTTCACACACCATCAGGCTTCCAAGCAGCTCTCAAGGAAACTCAGTTTTCACACTCTATGCTTAGTGCCCTTTGAGTGCATTATCTAGGAATTAACCTGGTAGAGCAACACACAAACGAATGCTCCACATGCGAGTTTCACATGCCACCAACTCCACATTCACAGGCAACTTAAGCACCACAGCCGTTTTCAGATAGCCCTCAATGCAAAGGCTCTAGACGCAAATATTGGTGTGAGAGCTAATTCAATCAAGGAAACACTGCATGTTGGTGAAGGGCATATGAAGAAGGCTCAGCCGAGTGGTTCTTGTGGGAGAACAACTCCATTTGACTCACTAACTTCACACACCATCAGGCTTCCAAGCAGCTCTCAAGGAAACTCAGTTTTCACACTCTATGCTTAGTGCCCTTTGAGTGCATTACCTAGGAATGAACCTGGTAGAGCATCCCACACAAACGAATGCTCCACATGCGGGTTTCACATGCCACCAACTCCACATTCACAGGCAACTTCAGCGCCACAGCCGTTTTCAGATAGCCCTCAATGCAAAGGCTCTAGACGCAAATATTGGTGTGAGAGCTAATTCAATCAAGGAAACACTGCATGTTGGTGAAGGGCATATTGAAGAAGGATCAGCCGAGTGGTTCTTGTGGGAGAACAACTCCATTTGGCTCACTAACTTCACACACCATCAGGCTTCCAGGCAGCTCTCAAGGAAACTCAGTTTTCACACTCCATGCTTAGTGCCCTTTGAGTGCATTATCTAGGAATGAACCTGGTAGAACATCCCACACAAACGAATGCTCCACATGCGGGTTTCACATGCCACCAACTCCACATTCTCAGGCAACTTCAGCGCCACAGCCGTTTTCAGATAGCCCTCAATGCAAAGGCTCTAGACGCAAATATTGGTGTGAGAGCTAATTCAATCAAGGAAACACTGCATGTTGGTGAAGGGCATATTGAAGAAGGATCAGCCGAGTGGTTCTTGTGGGAGAACAACTCCATTTGACTCACTAACTTCACACACCATCAGGCTTCCAGGCAGCTCTCAAGGAAACTCAGTTTCCACACTCTATGCTTAGTGCCCTTTGAGTGCATTGTCTAGGAATGAACCTGGTAGAGCATCCCACACAAACGAATGCTCCACATGCGGGTTCACATTCCACCAACTCCACATTCACAGGCAACTTCTGCACCACAGCCGTTTTCAGATAGCCCTCAATGCAAAGGCTCTAGACGCAAATATTGGTGTGAGAGCTAATTCAAACAAGGAAACACTGCATGTTGGTGAAGGGCATATTGAAGAAGGATCAGCCGAGTGGTTCTTGTGGGAGAACAACTCCATTTGGCTCACTAACTTCACACACCATCAGGCTTCCAAGCAGCTCTCAAGGAAACTCAGTTTTCACACTCTATGCTTCGTGCCCTTTGAGTGCATTATCTAGGAATTAACCTGGTAGAGCAACACACAAACGAATGCTCCACATGCGAGTTTCACATGCCACCAACTCCACATTCACAGGCAACTTCAGCGCCACAGCCGTTTTCAGATAGCCCTCAATGCAAAGGCTCTAGACGCAAATATTGGTGTGAGAGCTAATTCAATCAAGGAAACACTGCATGTTGGTGAAGGGCATATGAAGAAGGCTCAGCCGAGTGGTTCTTGTGGGAGAACAACTCCATTTGACTCACTAACTTCACACACCATCAGGCTTCCAAGCAGCTCTCAATTAAACTCAGTTTTCACACTCTATGCTTAGTGCCCTTTGAGTGCATTACCTAGGAATGAACCTGGTAGAGCATCCCACACAAACGAATGCTCCACATGCGGGTTTCACATGCCACCAACTCCACATTCACAGGCAACTTCAGCGCCACAGCCGTTTTCAGATAGCCCTCAATGCAAAGGCTCTAGACGCAAATATTGGTGTGAGAGCTAATTCAAACAAGGAAACACTGCATGTTGGTGAAGGGCATATTGAAGAAGGATCAGCCGAGTGGTTCTTGTGGGAGAACAACTCCATTTGGCTCACTAACTTCACACACCATCAGGCTTCCAAGCAGCTCTCAAGGAAACTCAGTTTTCACACTCTATGCTTAGTGCCCTTTGAGTGCATTATCTAGGAATGAACCTGGTAGAGCATCCCACACAAACGAATGCTCCACATGCGGGTTTCACATGCCACCAACTCCACATTCACAGGCAACTTCAGCGCCACAGCCGTTTTCACATACCACTCAATGCAAAGGCTCTAGAGGCAAATATTGGTGTGAGAGCTAATTCAATCAAGGAAACACTGCATGTTGGTGAAGGGCATATTGAAGAAGGATCAGCCGAGTGGTTCTTGTGGGAGAACAACTCCATTTGGCTCACTACCTTCACACACCATCAGGCTTCCAAGCAGCTCTCAAGGAAACTCAGTTTTCACACTCTATGCTTAGTGCCCTTTGAGTGCATTATCTAGGAATGAACCTGGTAGAGCATCCCACACAAACGAATGCTCCACATGCGGGTTTCACATGCCACCAACTCCACATTCACAGGCAACTTCAGCGCCACAGCCGTTTTCAGATAGCCCTCAATGCAAAGGCTCTACACGCAACTATTGGCGTGAGAGCTAATTCAATCAAGGAAACACTGCATGTTGGTGAAGGGCATATTGAAGAAGGATCAGCCGAGTGGTTCTTGTGGGAGAACAACTCCATTTGGCTCACTAACTTCACATACCATCAGGCTTCCAAGCAGCTCTCAAGGAAACTCAGTTTTCACACTCTATGCTTAGTGCCCTTTGAGTGCCTAGGACTGAAATGAAGCTTGGTGAGCATCCCACACAAACGAATGCTCCACTTGCGGGTTTCACATGCCACCAACTCTACATTCACAGGCAACTGCAGCGCCACAGCCGTTTTCAGATAGCACTCAATGCAAAGGCTCTAGACGCAAATATTGGTGTGAGAACTAATTCAATCAAGGAAACACTGCATGTTGGTGAAGGGCATATTGAAGAAGGATCAGCCGAGTAGTTCTTGTGGGAGAACAACTCCATTTGGCTCACTAACTTCACACACCATCAGGCTTCCAAGCAGCTCTCAAGGAAACTCAGTTTTCACACTCTATGCTTCGTGCCCTTTGAGTGCATTATCTAGGAATTAACCTGGTAGAGCAACACACAAACGAATGCTCCACATGCGAGTTTCACATGCCACCAACTCCACATTCACAGGCAACTTCAGCGCCACAGCCGTTTTCAGATAGCCCTCAGTGCAAAGGCTCTAGACGCAAATATTGGTGTGAGAACTAATTCAATCAAGGAAACACTGCATGTTGGTGAAGGGCATATTGAAGAAGGATCAGCCGAGTGGTTCTTGTGGGAGAACAACTCCATTTGGCTCACTAACTTCACACACCATCAGGCTTCCAAGCAGCTCTCAAGGAAACTCAGTTTTCACACTCTATGCTTCGTGCCCTTTGAGTGCATTATCTAGGAATTAACCTGGTAGAGCAACACACAAACGAATGCTCCACATGCGAGTTTCACATGCCACCAACTCCACATTCACAGGCAACTTCAGCGCCACAGCCGTTTTCAGATAGCCCTCAATGCAAAGGCTCTAGACGCAAATATTGGTGTGAGAGCTAATTCAATCAAGGAAACACTGCATGTTGGTGAAGGGCATATGAAGAAGGCTCAGCCGAGTGGTTCTTGTGGGAGAACAACTCCATTTGGCTCACTAACTTCACACACCATCAGGCTTCCAAGCAGCTCTCAAGGAAACTCAGTTTTCACACTCTATGCTTAGTGCCCTTTGAGTGCATTATCTAGGAATGAACCTGGTAGAGCATCCCACACAAACGAATGCTCCACATGCGGGTTTCACATGCCACCAACTCCACATTCACAGGCAACTTCAGCGCCACAGCCGTTTTCACATACCACTCAATGCAAAGGCTCTAGAGGCAAATATTTGTGTGAGAGCTAATTCAATCAAGGAAACACTGCATGTTGGTGAAGGGCATATTGAAGAAGGATCAGCCGAGTGGTTCTTGTGGGAGAACAACTCCATTTGGCTCACTAACTTCACACACCATCAGGCTTCCAAGCAGCTCTCAAGGAAACTCAGTTTTCACACTCTATGCTTAGTGCCCTTTGAGTGCATTATCTAGGAATGAACCTGGTAGAGCATCCCACACAAACGAATGCTCCACATGCGGGTTTCACATGCCACCAACTCCACATTCACAGGCAACTTCAGCGCCACAGCCGTTTTCAGATAGCCCTCAATGCAAAGGCTCTACACGCAAATATTGGTGTGAGAGCTAATTCAATCAAGGAAACACTGCATGTTGGTGAAGGGCATATTGAAGAAGGATCAGCCGAGTGGTTCTTGTGGGAGAACAACTCCATTTGGCTCACTAACTTCACACACCATCAGGCTTCCAAGCAGCTCTCAAGGAAACTCAGTTTTCACACTCTATGCTTAGTGCCCTTTGAGTGCCTAGGACTGAAATGAAGCTTGGTGAGCATCCCACACAAATGAATGCTCCACATGCGGGTTTCACATGCCCCCAACTCTACATTCACAGGCAACTTCAGTGCCACAGCCGTTTTCAGATAGCACTCAATGCAAAGGCTCTAGACGCAAATATTGGTGTGAGAGCTAATTCAATCAAGGAAACACTGCATGTTGGTGAAGGGCATATTGAAGAAGGATCAGCCGAGTAGTTCTTGTGGGAGAACAACTCCATTTGGCTCACTAACTTCACACACCATCAGGCTTCCAAGCAGCTCTCAAGGAAACTCAGTTTTCACACTCTATGCTTAGTGCCCTTTGAGTGCATTATCTAGGAATTAACCTGGTAGAGCAACACACAAACGAATGCTCCACATGCGAGTTTCACATGCCACCAACTCCACATTCACAGGCAACTTCAGCGCCACAGCCGTTTTCAGATAGCCCTCAGTGCAAAGGCTCTAGACGCAAATATTGGCGTGAGAGCTAATTCAATCAAGGAAACACTGCATGTTGGTGAAGGGCATATTGAAGAAGGATCAGCCGAGTGGTTCTTGTGGGAGAACAACTCCATTTGGCTCACTAACTTCACACACCATCAGGCTTCCAAGCAGCTCTCAAGGAAACTCAGTTTTCACACTCTATGCTTAGTGCCCTTTGAGTGCATTATCTAGGAATGAACCTGGTAGAGCATCCCACACAAACGAATGCTCCACATGCGGGTTTCACATGCCACCAACTCCACATTCACAGGCAACTTCAGCGCCACAGCCGTTTTCAGATAGCCCTCAATGCAAAGGCTCTAGACGCAAATATTGGCGTGAGAGCTAATTCAATCAAGGAAACACTGCATGTTGGTGAAGGGCATATTGAAGAAGGATCAGCCGAGTGGTTCTTGTGGGAGAACAACTCCATTTGGCTCACTAACTTCACACACCATCAGGCTTCCAAGCAGCTCTCAAGAAAACTCAGTTTTCACACTCTATGCTTAGTGCCCTTTGAGTGCATTATCTAGGAATGAACCTGGTAGAGCATCCCACACAAACGAATGCTCCACATGCGGGTTTCACATGCCACCAACTCCACATTCACAGGCAACTTCAGCGCCACAGCCGTTTTCAGATAGCCCTCAATGCAAAGGCTCTACACGCAAATATTGGTGTGAGAGCTAATTCAATCAAGGAAACACTGCATGTTGGTGAAGGGCATATTGAAGAAGGATCAGCCGAGTGGTTCTTGTGGGAGAACAACTCCATTTGGCTCACTAACTTCACACACCATCAGGCTTCCAAGCAGCTCTCAAGGAAACTCAGTTTTCACACTCTATGCTTACTGCCCTTTGAGTGCATTATCTAGGAATGAACCTGGTAGAGCATCCCACACAAACGAATGCTCCACATGCGGGTTTCACATGCCACCAACTCCACATTCACAGGCAACTTCAGCGCCACAGCCGTTTTCAGATAGCCCTCAATGCAAAGGCTCTAGACGCAAATATTGGCGTGAGAGCTAATTCAATCAAGGAAACACTGCATGTTGGTGAAGGGCATATTGAAGAAGGATCAGCCGAGTGGTTCTTGTGGGAGAACAACTCCATTTGGCTCACTAACTTCACACACCATCAGGCTTCCAGGCAGCTCTCAAGGAAACTCAGTTTTCACACTCTATGCTTAGTGCCCTTTGAGTGCATTATCTAGGAATGAACCTGGTAGAGCATCCCACACAAACGAATGCTCCACATGCGGGTTTCACATGCCACCAACTCCACATTCACAGGCAACCTCAGCGTCACAGCCATTTTCAGATAGCCCTCAATGCAAAGGCTCTAGACGCAAATATTGGTGTGAGAGCTAATTCAATCAGGAAGACACTGCATGTTGGTGAAGGGCATATTGAAGAAGGATCAGCCGAGTGGTTCTTGTGGGAGAACAACTCCATTTGGCTCACTAACTTCACACACCATCAGGCTTCCAAGCAGCTCTCAAGGAAACTCAGTTTTCACACTCTATGCTTAGTGCCCTTTGAGTGCATTATCTAGGAATGAACCTGGTAGAGCATCCCACACAAACGAATGCTCCACATGCGGGTTTCACATGCCACCAACTCCACATTCACAGGCAACTTCAGCGCCACAGCCGTTTTCAGATAGCCCTCAATGCAAAGGCTCTAGACGCAACTATTGGTGTGAGATCTAATTCAATCAAGGAAACACTGCATGTTGGTGAAGGGCATATTGAAGAAGGATCAGCCGAGTGGTTCTTGTGGGAGAACAACTCCATTTGGCTCACTAACTTCACACACCATCAGGCTTCCAAGCAGCTCTCAAGGAAACTCAGTTTTCACACTCTATGCTTCGTGCCCTTTGAGTGCATTATCTAGGAATTAACCTGGTAGAGCAACACACAAACGAATGCTCCACATGCGAGTTTCACATGCCACCAACTCCACATTCACAGGCAACTTCAGCGCCACAGCCGTTTTCAGATAGCCCTCAGTGCAAAGGCTCTAGACGCAAATATTGGTGTGAGAGCTAATTCAATCAAGGAAACACTGCATGTTGGTGAAGGGCATATTGAAGAAGGATCAGCCGAGTGGTTCTTGTGGGAGAACAACTCCATTTGGCTCACTAACTTCACACACCATCAGGCTTCCAAGCAGCTCTCAAGGAAACTCAGTTTTCACACTCTATGCTTAGTGCCCTTTGAGTGCATTATCTAGGAATGAACCTGGTAGAGCATCCCACACAAACGAATGCTCCACATGCGGGTTTCACATGCCACCAACTCCACATTCACAGGCAACTTCAGCGCCACAGCCGTTTTCAGATAGCCCTCAATGCAAAGGCTCTAGACGCAAATATTGGCGTGAGAGCTAATTCAATCAAGGAAACACTGCATGTTGGTGAAGGGCATATTGAAGAAGGATCAGCCGAGTGGTTCTTGTGGGAGAACAACTCCATTTGGCTCACTAACTTCACACACCATCAGGCTTCCAGGCAGCTCTCAAGGAAACTCAGTTTTCACACTCTATGCTTAGTGCCCTTTGAGTGCATTATCTAGGAATGAACCTGGTAGAGCATCCCACACAAACGAATGCTCCACATGCGGGTTTCACATGCCACCAACTCCACATTCACAGGCAACCTCAGCGTCACAGCCGTTTTCAGATAGCCCTCAATGCAAAGGCTCTAGACGCAAATATTGGTGTGAGAGCTAATTCAATCAGGAAGACACTGCATGTTGGTGAAGGGCATATTGAAGAAGGATCAGCCGAGTGGTTCTTGTGGGAGAACAACTCCATTTGGCTCACTAACTTCACACACCATCAGGCTTCCAAGCAGCTCTCAAGGAAACTCAGTTTTCACACTCTATGCTTAGTGCCCTTTGAGTGCATTATCTAGGAATGAACCTGGTAGAGCATCCCACACAAACGAATGCTCCACATGCGGGTTTCACATGCCACCAACTCCACATTCACAGGCAACTTCAGCGCCACAGCCGTTTTCACATACCACTCAATGCAAAGGCTCTAGACGCAACTATTGGTGTGAGATCTAATTCAATCAAGGAAACACTGCATGTTGGTGAAGGGCATATTGAAGAAGGATCAGCCGAGTGGTTCTTGTGGGAGAACAACTCCATTTGGCTCACTAACTTCACACACCATCAGGCTTCCAGGCAGCTCTCAAAGAAACTCAGTTTTCACACTCTATGCTTAGTGCCCTTTGAGTGCCTAGGACTGAAATGAAGCTTGGTGAGCATCCCACACAAACGAATGCTCCACATGCGGGTTTCACATGCCACAAACTCTACATTCACAGGCAACTTCAGCGCCACAGCCGTTTTCAGATAGCACTCAATGCAAAGGCTCTAGACGCAAATATTGGTGTGAGAACTAATTCAATCAAGGAAACACTGCATGTTGGTGAAGGGCATATTGAAGAAGGATCAGCCGAGTGGTTCTTGTGGGAGAACAACTCCATTTGGCTCACTAACTTCACACACCATCAGGCTTCCAGGCAGCTCTCAAGGAAACTCAGTTTTCACACTCTATGCTTAGTGCCCTTTGAGTGCATTATCTAGGAATGAACCTGGTAGAGCATCCCACACAAACGAATGCTCCACATGCGGGTTTCACATGCCACCAACTCCACATTCACAGGCAACCTCAGCGTCACAGCCGTTTTCAGATAGCCCTCAATGCAAAGGCTCTAGACGCAAATATTGGTGTGAGAGCTAATTCAATCAGGAAGACACTGCATGTTGGTGAAGGGCATATTGAAGAAGGATCAGCCGAGTGGTTCTTGTGGGAGAACAACTCCATTTGGCTCACTAACTTCACACACCATCAGGCTTCCAAGCAGCTCTCAAGGAAACTCAGTTTTCACACTCTATGCTTAGTGCCCTTTGAGTGCATTATCTAGGAATGAACCTGGTAGAGCATCCCACACAAACGAATGCTCCACATGCGGGTTTCACATGCCACCAACTCCACATTCACAGGCAACTTCAGCGCCACAGCCGTTTTCACATACCACTCAATGCAAAGGCTCTAGACGCAACTATTGGTGTGAGATCTAATTCAATCAAGGAAACACTGCATGTTGGTGAAGGGCATATTGAAGAAGGATCAGCCGAGTGGTTCTTGTGGGAGAACAACTCCATTTGGCTCACTAACTTCACACACCATCAGGCTTCCAAGCAGCTCTCAAAGAAACTCAGTTTTCACACTCTATGCTTAGTGCCCTTTGAGTGCCTAGGACTGAAATGAAGCTTGGTGAGCATCCCACACAAACGAATGCTCCACATGCGGGTTTCACATGCCACAAACTCTACATTCACAGGCAACTTCAGCGCCACAGCCGTTTTCAGATAGCACTCAATGCAAAGGCTCTAGACGCAAATATTGGTGTGAGAACTAATTCAATCAAGGAAACACTGCATGTTGGTGAAGGGCATATTGAAGAAGGATCAGCCGAGTAGTTCTTGTGGGAGAACAACTCCATTTGGCTCACTAACTTCACACACCATCAGGCTTCCAAGCAGCTCTCAAGGAAACTCAGTTTCCACACTCTATGCTTACTGCCCTTTGAGTGCATTATCTAGGAATGAACCTGGTAGAGCATCCCACACAAACGAATGCTCCACATGCGGGTTTCACATGCCACCAACTCCACATTCACAGGCAACTTCAGCGCCACAGCCGTTTTCACATACCACTCAATGCAAAGGCTCTAGACGCAAATATTGGTGTGAGAGCTAATTCAATCAAGGAAACACTGCATGTTGGTGAAGGGCATATTGAAGAAGGATCAGCCGAGTGGTTCTTGTGGGAGAACAACTCCATTTGGCTCACTAACTTCACACACCATCAGACTTCCAAGCAGCTCTCAAGGAAACTCAGTTTTCACACTCTATGCTTAGTGCCCTTTGAGTGCATTATCTAGGAATGAACCTGGTAGAGCATCCCACACAAACGAATGCTCCACATGCGGGTTTCACATGCCACCAACTCCACATTCACAGGCAACTTCAGCGCCACAGCCGTTTTCAGATAGCCCTCAATGCAAAGGCTCTAGACGCAAATATTGGTGTGAGAGCTAATTCAATCAAGGAAACACTGCATGTTGGTGAAGGGCATATTGAAGAAGGATCAGCCGAGTGGTTCTTGTGGAGAACAACTCCATTTGGCTCACTAACTTCACACACCATCAGGCTTCCAAGCAGCTCTCAAGGAAACTCAGTTTTCACACTCTATGCTTAGTGCCCTTTGAGTGCCTAGGACTGAAATGAAGCTTGGTGAGCATCCCACACAAACGAATGCTCCACATGCGAGTTTCACATGCCACAAACTCTACATTCACAGGCAACTTCAGCGCCACAGCCGTTTTCAGATAGCACTCAATGCAAAGGCTCTAGACGCAAATATTGGTGTGAGAACTAATTCAATCAAGGAAACACTGCATGTTGGTGAAGGGCATATTGAAGAAGGATCAGCCGAGTGGTTCTTGTGGGAGAACAACTCCATTTGGCTCACTAACTTCACACACCATCAGGCTTCCAAGCAGCTCTCAAGGAAACTCAGTTTTCACACTCTATGCTTCGTGCCCTTTGAGTGCATTATCTAGGAATTAACCTGGTAGAGCAACACACAAACGAATGCTCCACATGCGAGTTTCACATGCCACCAACTCCACATTCACAGGCAACTTCAGCGCCACAGCCGTTTTCAGATAGCCCTCAGTGCAAAGGCTCTAGACGCAAATATTGGTGTGAGAGCTAATTCAATCAAGGAAACACTGCATGTTGGTGAAGGGCATATTGAAGAAGGATCAGCCGAGTGGTTCTTGTGGGAGAACAACTCCATTTGGCTCACTAACTTCACACACCATCAGGCTTCCAAGCAGCTCTCAAGGAAACTCAGTTTTCACACTCTATGCTTACTGCCCTTTGAGTGCATTATCTAGGAATGAACCTGGTAGAGCATCCCACACAAACGAATGCTCCACATGCGGGTTTCACATGCCACCAACTCCACATTCACAGGCAACTTCAGCGCCACAGCCGTTTTCAGATAGCCCTCAATGCAAAGGCTCTAGACGCAAATATTGGCGTGAGAGCTAATTCAATCAAGGAAACACTGCATGTTGGTGAAGGGCATATTGAAGAAGGATCAGCCGAGTGGTTCTTGTGGGAGAACAACTCCATTTGGCTCACTAACTTCACACACCATCAGGCTTCCAGGCAGCTCTCAAGGAAACTCAGTTTTCACACTCTATGCTTAGTGCCCTTTGAGTGCATTATCTAGGAATGAACCTGGTAGAGCATCCCACACAAACGAATGCTCCACATGCGGGTTTCACATGCCACCAACTCCACATTCACAGGCAACCTCAGCGTCACAGCCATTTTCAGATAGCCCTCAATGCAAAGGCTCTAGACGCAAATATTGGTGTGAGAGCTAATTCAATCAGGAAGACACTGCATGTTGGTGAAGGGCATATTGAAGAAGGATCAGCCGAGTGGTTCTTGTGGGAGAACAACTCCATTTGGCTCACTAACTTCACACACCATCAGGCTTCCAAGCAGCTCTCAAGGAAACTCAGTTTTCACACTCTATGCTTAGTGCCCTTTGAGTGCATTATCTAGGAATGAACCTGGTAGAGCATCCCACACAAACGAATGCTCCACATGCGGGTTTCACATGCCACCAACTCCACATTCACAGGCAACTTCAGCGCCACAGCCGTTTTCAGATAGCCCTCAATGCAAAGGCTCTAGACGCAACTATTGGTGTGAGATCTAATTCAATCAAGGAAACACTGCATGTTGGTGAAGGGCATATTGAAGAAGGATCAGCCGAGTGGTTCTTGTGGGAGAACAACTCCATTTGGCTCACTAACTTCACACACCATCAGGCTTCCAAGCAGCTCTCAAGGAAACTCAGTTTTCACACTCTATGCTTCGTGCCCTTTGAGTGCATTATCTAGGAATTAACCTGGTAGAGCAACACACAAACGAATGCTCCACATGCGAGTTTCACATGCCACCAACTCCACATTCACAGGCAACTTCAGCGCCACAGCCGTTTTCAGATAGCCCTCATGCAAAGGCTCTAGACGCAAATATTGGTGTGAGAGCTAATTCAATCAAGGAAACACTGCATGTTGGTGAAGGGCATATTGAAGAAGGATCAGCCGAGTGGTTCTTGTGGGAGAACAACTCCATTTGGCTCACGAACTTCACACACCATCAGGCTTCCAAGCAGCTCTCAAGGAAACTCAGTTTTCACACTCTATGCTTAGTGCCCTTTTGAGTCAGTAGGACTGAAATGAACGCTTGGTAGAGCATCCCACACAAACGAATGCTCCACATGCGGGTTTCACATGCCACCAACTCCAGCATTGCACAGGCAACTTCAGCGCCACAGCCATTTTCAGATAGCCCTCAATGCAAAGGCTCTAGACGCAAATATTGGCTGTGAGAGCTAATTCAATCAAGGAAACACTGCATGTTGGTGAAGGGCATATTGAAGAAGGATCAGCCGAGTGGTTCTTGTGGGAGAACAACTCCATTTGGCTCACTAACTTCACACACCATCAGGCATCCAAGCAGCTCTCAAGGAAACTCAGTTTTCACACTCTATGCTTAGTGCCCTTGAGTGCATTATCTAGGAATGAACCTGGTAGAGCATCCCACACAAACGAATGCTCCACATGCGGGTTTCACATGCCACCAACTCCACATTCACAGGCAACCTCAGCGTCACAGCCATTTTCAGATAGCCCTCAATGCAAAGGCTCTAGACGCAAATATTGGTGTGAGAGCTAATTCAATCAGGAAGACACTGCGTGTTGGTGAAGGGCATATTGAAGAAGGATCAGCCGAGTGGTTCTTGTGGGAGAACAACTCCATTTGGCTCACTAACTTCACACACCATCAGGCTTC
>NW_026699989.1:0-52708 GCF_030435755.1 Ochotona princeps | reverse complement strand
GGTGTGTGAAGTTAGTGAGCCAAATGGAGTTGTTCTCCCACAAGAACCACTCGGCTGATCCTTCTTCAATATGCCCTTCACCAACATGCAGTGTTTCCTTGATTGAATTAGCTCTCACACCAATATTTGCGTCTAGAGCCTTTGCATTGAGGGCTATCTGAAAATGGCTGTGGCGCTGAAGTTGCCTGTGAATGTGGAGTTGGTGCCATGTGGAACCCGCATGTGGAGCATTCGTTTGTGTGGGATGCTCACCAAGCTTCATTTAAATCCAAGGCCCACAAAGGACACTAAGCATAGAGTGTGAAAACTGAGTTTCCTTGAGAGCTGCTTGGAAGCCTGAAGGTGTGTGAAGTTAGTGAGCCAAATGGAGTTGTTCTCCCACAAGAACCACTCGGCTGATCCTTCTTCAATATGCCCTTCACCAACATGCAGTGTTTCCTTGATTGAATTAGCTCTCACACCAATATTTGCGTCTAGAACCTTTGCATTGAGGGCTATCTGAAAATGGCTGTGGCGCTGAAGTTGCCTGTGAATGTGGAGTTGGTGGCATGTGAAACCCGCATGTGGAGCATTCGTTTGTGTGGGATGCTCTACTAGATTCATTCCTAGATAATGTACTCAAAGGGCACTAAGCCTAGAGTGTGAAAACTGAGTTTCCTTGAGAGCTGCTTGGAAGCCTGATGGTGTGTGATGTTAGTGAGCAAAATGGAGTTGTTCTCGCACAAGAACCACTCGGCTGATCCTTCTTCAATATGCCCTTCACCAACATGCAGTGTTTCCTTGATTGAATTAGCTCTCACACCAATATTTGCGTCTAGAGCCTTTGCATTGAGGGCTATCTGAAAGCGGCTGTTCGCTGAAGTTGCCTGTGAATGTGGAGTTGGTGGCATGTGAAACCCGCATGTGGAGCATTCGTTTGTGTGGGATGCTCACCAAGCTTCATTTCAGTCCTAGGCACTCAAAGGGCACTAATCATAGAGTGTGAAATCTGAGTTTCCTTGAGAGCTGCTTGGAAGCCTGATGGTGTGTGAAGTTAGTGAGCCAAATGGAGTTGTTCTCCCACAAGAACCACTCGGCTGATCCTTCTTCAATATGCCCTTCACCAACATGCAGTGTTTCCTTGATTGAATTAGCTCTCACACCAATATTTGCGTCTAGAGCCTTTGCATTGAGGGCTATCTGAAAACGGCTGTGGCGCTGAAGTTGCCTGTGAATGTGGAGTTGGTGGCATGTGAAACTCGCATGTGGAGCATTCGTTTGTGTGGGATGCTCTACCAGGTTCATTCCTAGATAATGCACTCAAAGGGCACTAAGCATAGAGTGTGAAAACTGAGTTTCCTTGAGAGCTGCTTGGAAGCCTGATGGTGTGTGAAGTTAGTGAGCCAAATGGAGTTGTTCTCGCACAAGAACCACTCGGCTGATTCTTCTTCAATATGCCCTTCACCAACATGCAGTGTTTCCTTGATTGAATTAGCTCTCACACCAATATTTGCGTCTAGAGCCTTTGCATTGAGGGCTATCTGAAAATGGCTGTGGCGCTGAGTTGCCTGTGAATGTGGAGTTGGTGCCATGTGG
Organism: Ochotona princeps; assembly: GCF_030435755.1. Taxonomy (NCBI): domain Eukaryota; kingdom Metazoa; phylum Chordata; class Mammalia; order Lagomorpha; family Ochotonidae; genus Ochotona; species Ochotona princeps. Next base: position 51,133 of record NW_026699989.1, on the reverse strand, counting down.
AACCCGCATGTGAGCATTCGTTTGTGTGGGATGCTCACCAAGCTTCATTTAAATCCAAGGCCCACAAAGGGGCACTAAGCATAGAGTGTGAAAACTGAGTTTCCTTGAGAGCTGCTTGGAAGCCTGAAGGTGTGTGAAGTTAGTGAGCCAAATGGAGTTGTTCTCCCACAAGAACCACTCGGCTGATCCTTCTTCAATATGCCCTTCACCAACATGCAGTGTTTCCTTGATTGAATTAGCTCTCACACCAATATTTGCGTCTAGAGCCTTTGCATTGAGGGCTATCTGAAATGGCTGTGGCGCTGAAGTTGCCTGTGAATGTGGAGTTGGTGGCATGTGAAACCCGCATGTGGAGCATTCGTTTGTGTGGGATGCTCTACTAGATTCATTCCTAGATAATGTACTCAAAGGGCACTAAGCCTAGAGTGTGAAAACTGAGTTTCCTTGAGAGCTGCTTGGAAGCCTGATGGTGTGTGATGTTAGTGAGCAAAATGGAGTTGTTCTCGCACAAGAACCACTCGGCTGATCCTTCTTCAATATGCCCTTCACCAACATGCAGTGTTTCCTTGATTGAATTAGCTCTCACACCAATATTTGCGTCTAGAGCCTTTGCATTGAGGGCTATCTGAAAGCGGCTGTTCGCTGAAGTTGCCTGTGAATGTGGAGTTGGTGGCATGTGAAACCCGCATGTGGAGCATTCGTTTGTGTGGGATGCTCTAACCAGGTTCATTCCTAGATAATGCACTCAAAGGGCACTAAGCATAGAGTGTGAAAACTGAGTTTCCTTGAGAGCTGCTTGGAAGCCTGATGGTGTGTGAAGTTAGTGAGCCAAATGGAGTTGTTCTCCCACAAGAACCACTTGGCTGATCCTTCTTCAATATGCCCTTGACCAACATGCAGTGTTTCCTTGATTGAATTAGCTCTCACACCAATATTTGCGTCTAGAGCCTTTGCATTGAGGGCTATCTGAAAACGGCTGTGGCGCTGAAGTTGCCTGTGAATGTGGAGTTGGTGGCATGTGAAACCCGCATGTGGAGCATTCGTTTGTGTGGGATGCTCTACCAGGTTCATTCCTAGATAATGCACTCAAAGGGCACTAAGCATAGAGTGTGAAAACTGAGTTTCCTTGAGAGCTGCTTGGAAGCCTGATGGTGTGTGATGTTAGTGAGCCAAATGGAGTTGTTCTCCCACAAGAACCACTCGGCTGATCCTTCTTCAATATGCCCTTCACCAACATGCAGTGTTTCCTTGATTGAATTAGCTCTCACACCAATATTTGCGTCTAGAGCCTTTGTATTGAGGGCTATCTGAAAACGGCTGTGGCGCTGAAGTTGCCTGTGAATGTGGAGTTGGTGGCATGTGAAACCCGCATGTGGAGCATTCGTTTGTGTGGGATGCTCACCAAGCTTCATTTCAGTCCTAGGCACTCAAAGGGCACTAAGCATAGAGTGTGAAAACTGAGTTTCCTTGAGAGCTGCTTGGAAGCCTGATGGTGTGTGAAGTTAGTGAGCCAAATGGAGTTGTTCTCCCACAAGAACCACTCGGCTGATCCTTCTTCAATATGCCCTTCACCAACATGCAGTGTTTCCTTGATTGAATTAGCTCTCACACCAATATTTGCGTCTAGAGCCTTTGCATTGAGGGCTATCTGAAAATGGCTGTGGCACTGAAGTTGCCTGAGAATGTGGAGTTGGTGGCATGTGAAACCCGCATGTGGAGCATTCATTTGTGTGGGATGCTCTACCAGGTTCATTCCTAGATAATGCACTCAAAGGGCACTAAGCATAGAGTGTGAAAACTGAGTTTCCTTGAGAGCTGCTTGGAAGCCTGATGGTGTGTGAAGTTAGTGAGCCAAATGGAGTTGTTCTCCCACAAGAACCACTCGGCTGATCCTTCTTCAATATGCCCTTCAGCAAGATGCATTGTTTCCTTGATTGAATTAGCTCTCACACCAATATTTGCGTCTAGAGCCTTTGCATTGAGGGCTATCTGAAAACGGCTGTGGCGCTGAAGTTGCCTGTGAATGTGGAGTTGGTGGCATGTGAAACCCGCATGTGGAGCATTCGTTTGTGTGGGATGCTCTACCAGGTTCATTCCTAGATAATGCACTCAAAGGGCACTAAGCATAGAGTGTGAAAACTGAGTTTCCTTGAGAGCTGCTTGGAAGCCTGATGGTGTGTGAAGTTAGTGAGCCAAATGGACTTGTTCTCGCACAAGGACCACTTGGTTGATCGTTCTTCAATATGCCCTTCACCAACATGCAGTGTTTCCTTGATTGAATTAGCTCTCACACCAATATTTGCGTCTAGAGCCTTTGCATTGAGGGCTATCTGAAAGCGGCTGTGGCGCTGAAGTTGCCTGTGAATGTGGAGTTGGTGGCATGAGAAACCCGCATGTGGAGCATTCGTTTGTGTGGATGCTCTACCAGGTTCATTCCTAGATAATGCACTCAAAGGGCACTAAGCATAGAGTGTGAAAACTGAGTTTCCTTGAGAGCTGCTTGGAAGCCTGATGGTGTGTGAAGTTAGTGAGCCAAATGGAGTTGTTCTCCCACAAGAACCACTCGGCTGATCCTTCTTCAATATGCCCTTCACCAACATGCAGTGTTTCCTTGATTGAATTAGCTCTCACACCAATATTTGCGTCTAGAGCCTTTGCATTGAGGGCTATCTGAAAACGGCTGTGGCGCTGAAGTTGCCTGAGAATGTGGAGTTGGTGGCATGTGAAACCCGCATGTGGAGCATTCGTTTGTGTGGGATGCTCTACCAGGTTCATTCCTAGATAATGCACTCAAAGGGCACTAAGCATAGAGTGTGAAAACTGAGTTTCCTTGAGAGCTGCTTGGAAGCCTGATGGTGTGTGAAGTTAGTGAGCCAAATGGAGTTGTTCTCCCACAAGAACCACTCGGCTGATCCTTCTTCAATATGCCCTTCACCAACATGCAGTGTTTCCTTGATTGAATTAGCTCTCACACCAATATTTGCGTCTAGAGCCTTTGCATTGAAGGCTATCTGAAAATGGCTGTGGCGCTGAAGTTGCCTGTGAATGTGGAGTTGGTGGCATGTGAAACCCGCATGTGGAGCATTCGTTTGTGTGGGATGCTCTACCAGGTTCATTCCTAGATAATGCACTCAAAGGGCACTAAGCATAGAGTGTGAAAACTGAGTTTCCTTGAGAGCTGCTTGGAAGCCTGATGGTGTGTGAAGTTAGTGAGCCAAATGGAGTTGTTCTCCCACAAGAACCACTTGGCTGATCCTTCTTCAATATGCCCTTGACCAACATGCAGTGTTTCCTTGATTGAATTAGCTCTCACACCAATATTTGCGTCTAGAGCCTTTGCATTGAGGGCTATCTGAAAACGGCTGTGGCGCTGAAGTTGCCTGTGAATGTGGAGTTGGTGGCATGTGAAACCCGCATGTGGAGCATTCGTTTGTGTGGGATGCTCTACCAGGTTCATTCCTAGATAATGCACTCAAAGGGCACTAAGCATAGAGTGTGAAAACTGAGTTTCCTTGAGAGCTGCTTGGAAGCCTGATGGTGTGTGAAGTTAGTGAGCCAAATGGAGTTGTTCTCCCACAAGAACCACTCGGCTGATCCTTCTTCAATATGCCCTTCACCAACATGCAGTGTTTCCTTGATTGAATTAGCTCTCACACCAATATTTGCGTCTAGAACCTTTGTATTGAGGGCTATCTGAAAACGGCTGTGGTGCTGAAGTTGCCTGTGAATGTGGAGTTGGTGGCATGTGAAACCCGCATGTGGAGCATTCGTTTGTGTGGGATGCTCACCAAGCTTCATTTCAGTCCTAGGCACTCAAAGGGCACTAAGCATAGAGTGTGAAAACTGAGTTTCCTTGAGAGCTGCTTGGAAGCCTGATGGTGTGTGAAGTTAGTGAGCCAAATGGAGTTGTTCTCCCACAAGAACCACTCGGCTGATCCTTCTTCAATATGCCCTTCACCAACATGCAGTGTTTCCTTGATTGAATTAGCTCTCACACCAATATTTGCGTCTAGAGCCTTTGCATTGAGGGCTATCTGAAAATGGCTGTGGCACTGAAGTTGCCTGAGAATGTGGAGTTGGTGGCATGTGAAACCCGCATGTGGAGCATTCGTTTGTGTGGGATGCTCTACCAGGTTCATTCCTAGATAATGCACTCAAAGGGCACTAAGCATAGAGTGTGAAAACTGAGTTTCCTTGAGAGCTGCTTGGAAGCCTGATGGTGTGTGAAGTTAGTGAGCCAAATGGAGTTGTTCTCCCACAAGAACCACTCGGCTGATCCTTCTTCAATATGCCCTTCAGCAAGATGCAGTGTTTCCTTGATTGAATTAGCTCTCACACCAATATTTGCGTCTAGAGCCTTTGCATTGAGGGCTATCTGAAAACGGCTGTGGCGCTGAAGTTGCCTGTGAATGTGGAGTTGGTGGCATGTGAAACCCGCATGTGGAGCATTCGTTTGTGTGGGATGCTCTACCAGGTTCATTCCTAGATAATGCACTCAAAGGGCACTAAGCATAGAGTGTGAAAACTGAGTTTCCTTGAGAGCTGCTTGGAAGCCTGATGGTGTGTGAAGTTAGTGAGCCAAATGGACTTGTTCTCGCACAAGGACCACTTGGTTGATCGTTCTTCAATATGCCCTTCACCAACATGCAGTGTTTCCTTGATTGAATTAGCTCTCACACCAATATTTGCATCTAGAGCCTTTGCATTGAGGGCTATCTGAAAGCGGCTGTGGCACTGAAGTTGCCTGTGAATGTGGAGTTGGTGGCATGAGAAACCCGCATGTGGAGCATTCGTTTGTGTGGGATGCTCTACCAGGTTCATTCCTAGATAATGCACTCAAAGGGCACTAAGCATAGAGTGTGAAAACTGAGTTTCCTTGAGAGCTGCTTGGAAGCCTGATGGTGTGTGAAGTTAGTGAGCCAAATGGAGTTGTTCTCCCACAAGAACCACTCGGCTGATCCTTCTTCAATATGCCCTTCACCAACATGCAGTGTTTCCTTGATTGAATTACTCTCACACCAATATTTGCGTCTAGAGCCTTTGCATTGAGGGCTATCTGAAAACGGCTGTGGCGCTGAAGTTGCCTGTGAATGTGGAGTTGGTGGCATGTGAAACCCGCATGTGGAGCATTCGTTTGTGTGGGATACTCACCAAGCTTCATTTCAGTCCTAGGCACTCAAAGGGCACTAAGCATAGAGTGTGAAAACTGAGTTTCCTTGAGAGCTGCTTGGAAACCTGATGGTGTGTGAAGTTAGTGAGCCAAATGGAGTTGTTCTCCCACAAGAACCACTCGGCTGATCCTTCTTCAATATGCCCTTCACCAACATGCAGTGTTTCCTTGATTGAATTAGCTCTCACACCAATATTTGCGTCTAGAGCCTTTGCATTGAGGGCTATCTGAAAATGGCTGTGGCGCTGAAGTTGCCTGTGAATGTGGAGTTGGTGGCATGTGGAACCCGCATGTGGAGCATTCGTTTGTGTGGGATGCTCACCAAGCTTCATTTAAATCCAAGGCACACAAAGGGCACTAAGCATAGAGTGTGAAAACTGAGTTTCCTTGAGAGCTGCTTGGAAGCCTGATGGTGTGTGAAGTTAGTGAGCCAAATGGAGTTGTTCTCCCACAAGAACCACTCGGCTGATCCTTCTTCAATATGCCCTTCACCAACATGCAGTGTTTCCTTGATTGAATTAGCTCTCACACCAATATTTGCGTCTAGAGCCTTTGCATTGAGGGCTATCTGAAAATGGCTGTGGCACTGAAGTTGCCTGAGAATGTGGAGTTGGTGGCATGTGGAACCCGCATGTGGAGCATTCGTTTGTGTGGGATGCTCACCAAGCTTCATTTCAATCCTAGGCACTCAAAGGGCACTAAGCATAGAGTGTGAAAACTGAGTTTCCTTGAGAGCTGCTTGGAAGCCTGATGGTGTGTGAAGTTAGTGAGCCAAATGGAGTTGTTCTCCCACAAGAACCACTCGGCTGATCCTTCTTCAATATGCCCTTCACCAACATGCAGTGTTTCCTTGATTGAATTAGCTCTCACACAAATATTTGCGTCTAGAGCCTTTGCATTGAGGGCTATCTGAAAATGGCTGTGGCGCTGACGTTGCCTGTGAATGTGGAGTTGGTGGCATGTGAAACCCGCATGTGGAGCATTCGTTTGTGTGGGATGCTCTACCAGGTTCATTCCTAGATAATGCACTCAAAGGGCACTAAGCATAGAGTGTGAAAACTGAGTTTCCTTGAGAGCTGCTTGGAAGCCTGATGGTGTGTGAAGTTAGTGAGCAAAATGGAGTTGTTCTCCCACAACAACCACTCGGCTGATCCTTCTTCAATATGCCCTTCACCAACATGCAGTGTTTCCTTGATTGAATTAGCTCTCACACCAATATTTGCGTCTAGAGCCTTTGCATTGATTGCTATCTGAAAACGGCTGTGGCGCTGACAGTTGCCTGTGAATGTGGAGTTGGTGGCATGTGAAACCCGCATGTGGAGCATTCGTTTGTGTGGGATGCTCACCAAGCTTCATTTCAGTGCTAGGCACTCAAAGGGCACTAATCATAGAGTGTGAAAACTGAGTTTCCTTGAGAGCTGCTTGGAAGCCTGATGGTGTGTGAAGTTAGTGAGCCAAATGGAGTTGTTCTCCCACAAGAACCACTCGGCTGATCCTTCTTCAATATGCCCTTCACCAACATGCAGTGTTTCCTTGATTGAATTAGCTCTCACACCAATATTTGCGTCTAGAGCCTTTGCATTGAGGGCTATCTGAAAACGGCTGTGGCGCTGAAGTTGCCTGTGAATGTGGAGTTGGTGGCATGTGGAACCCGCATGTGGAGCATTCGTTTGTGTGGGATGCTCAGCAAGATTCATTTCAGTCCTAGGCACTCAAAGAGCACTAAGCATAGAGTGTGAAAACTGAGTTTCCTTGAGAGCTGCTTGGAAGCCTGATGGTGTGTGAAGTTAGTGAGCCAAATAGAGTTGTTCTCCCACAAGAACCACTCGGCTGATCCTTCTTCAATATGCCCTTCACCAACATGCAGTGTTTCCTTGATTGAATTAGCTCTCACACCAATATTTGCGTCTAGAGCCTTTGCATTGAGGGCTATCTGAAAACACCTGTGGCGCTGAATTTGCCTGAGAATGTGGAGTTGGTGGCATGTGAAAACCGCATGTGGAGCCTTCGTTTGTGTGGGATGCTCTACCAGGTTCATTCCTAGATAATGAACTCAAGGGGCACTAAGCATAGAGTGTGAAAACTGAGTTTCCTTGAGAGCTGCTTGGAAGCCTGATGTGTGTGCAGTTAGTGAGCCAAATGGAGTTGTTCTCCCACAAGAACCACTCGGCTGATCCTTCTTCAATATGCTCTTCACCAACATGCAGTGTTTCCTTGATTGGATTAGCTCTCACACCAATATTTGCGTCTAGAGCCTTTGCATTGAGGGCTATCTGAAAACGGCTGTGGCGCTGAAGTTGCCTGTGAATGTGGAGTTGGTGGCATGTGAAACCCGCATGTGGAGCATTCGTTTGTGTGGGATGCTCTACTAGATTCATTCCTAGATAATGCACTCAAAGGGCACTAAGCATAGAGTGTGAAAACTGAGTTTCCTTGAGAGCTGCTTGGAAGCCTGATGGTGTGTGAAGTTAGTGAGCCAAATGGAGTTGTTCTCCCACAAGAACCACTCGGCTGATCCTTCTTCAATATGCCCTTCACCAACATGCAGTGTTTCCTTGATTGAATTAGCTCTCACACCAATATTTGCGTCTAGAGCCTTTGCATTGAGGGCTATCTGAAAACGGCTGTGGCGCTGAAGTTGCCTGAGAATGTGGAGTTGGTGGCATGTGAAACCCGCATGTGGAGCATTCGTTTGTGTGGGATGCTCTACCAGGTTCATTCCTAGATAATGCACTCAAAGGGCACTAAGCATAGAGTGTGAAAACTGAGTTTCCTTGAGAGCTGCTTGGAAGCCTGATGGTGTGTGAAGTTAGTGAGCCAAATGGAGTTGTTCTCCCACAAGAACCACTCGGCTGATCCTTCTTCAATATGCCCTTCACCAACATGCAGTGTTTCCTTGATTGAATTAGCTCTCACACCAATATTTGCGTCTAGAGCCTTTGCATTGAGGGCTATCTGAAAATGGCTGTGGCGCTGAAGTTGCCTGTGAATGTGGAGTTGGTGGCATGTGAAACCCGCATGTGGAGCATTCGTTTGTGTGGGATGCTCTACCAGGTTCATTCCTAGATAATGCACTCAAAGGGCACTAAGCATAGAGTGTGAAAACTGAGTTTCCTTGAGAGCTGCTTGGAAGCCTGATGGTGTGTGAAGTTAGTGAGCCAAATGGAGTTGTTCTCCCACAAGAACCACTCGGCTGATCCTTCTTCAATATGCCCTTCACCAACATGCAGTGTTTCCTTGATTGAATTAGCTCTCACACCAATATTTGCGTCTAGAGCCTTTGTATTGAGGGCTATCTGAAAACGGCTGTGGCGCTGAAGTTGCCTGTGAATGTGGAGTTGGTGGCATGTGAAACCCGCATGTGGAGCATTCGTTTGTGTGGGATGCTCACCAAGCTTCATTTCAGTCCTAGGCACTCAAAGGGCACTAAGCATAGAGTGTGAAAACTGAGTTTCCTTGAGAGCTGCGTGGAAGCCTGATGGTGTGTGAAGTTAGTGAGCCAAATGGAGTTGTTCTCCCACAAGAGCCACTCGGCTGATCCTTCTTCAATATGCCCTTCACCAACATGCAGTGTTTCCTTGATTGAATTAGCTCTCACACCAATATTTGCGTCTAGAGCCTTTGCATTGAGGGCTATCTGAAAATGGCTGTGGCACTGAAGTTGCCTGAGAATGTGGAGTTGGTGGCATGTGAAACCCGCATGTGGAGCATTCGTTTGTGTGGGATGCTCTACCAGGTTCATTCCTAGATAATGCACTCAAAGGGCACTAAGCATAGAGTGTGAAAACTGAGTTTCCTTGAGAGCTGCTTGGAAGCCTGATGGTGTGTGAAGTTAGTGAGCCAAATGGAGTTGTTCTCCCACAAGAACCACTCGGCTGATCCTTCTTCAATATGCCTTCAGCAAGATGCAGTGTTTCCTTGATTGAATTAGCTCTCACACCAATATTTGCGTCTAGAGCCTTTGCATTGAGGGCTATCTGAAAGCGGCTGTGGCGCTGAGTTGCCTGTGAATGTGGAGTTGGTGGCATGTGAAACCCGCATGTGGAGCATTCGTTTGTGTGGGATGCTCTACCAGGTTCATTCCTAGATAATGCACTCAAAGGGCACTAAGCATAGAGTGTGAAAACTGAGTTTCCTTGAGAGCTGCTTGGAAGCCTGATGGTGTGTGAAGTTAGTGAGCCAAATGGACTTGTTCTCGCACAAGGACCACTTGGTTGATCGTTCTTCAATATGCCCTTCACCAACATGCAGTGTTTCCTTGATTGAATTAGCTCTCACACCAATATTTGCATCTAGAGCCTTTGCATTGAGGGCTATCTGAAAAGCGGCTGTGGCACTGAAGTTGCCTGTGAATGTGGAGTTGGTGGCATGAGAAACCCGCATGTGGAGCATTCGTTTGTGTGGGATGCTCTAACAGGTTCATTCCTAGATAATGCACTCAAAGGGCACTAAGCATAGAGTGTGAAAACTGAGTTTCCTTGAGAGCTGCTTGGAAGCCTGATGGTGTGTGAAGTTAGTGAGCCAAATGGAGTTGTTCTCCCACAAGAACCACTCGGCTGATCCTTCTTCAATATGCCCTTCACCAACATGCAGTGTTTCCTTGATTGAATTAGCTCTCACACACCAATATTTGCGTCTAGAGCCTTTGCATTGAGGGCTATCTGAAAACGGCTGTGGCGCTGAAGTTGCCTGTGAATGTGGAGTTGGTGGCATGTGAAACCCGCATGTGGAGCATTCGTTTGTGTGGGATGCTCTACCAGGTTCTTTCCTAGATAATGCAGTGAAAGGGCACTAAGCATAGAGTGTGAAAACTGAGTTTCCTTGAGAGCTGCTTGGAAACCTGATGGTGTGTGAAGTTAGTGAGCCAAATGGAGTTGTTCTCCCACAAGAACCACTCGGCTGATCCTTCTTCAATATGCCCTTCACCAACATGCAGTGTTTCCTTGATTGAATTAGCTCTCACACCAATATTTGCGTCTAGAGCCTTTGCATTGAGGGCTATCTGAAAATGGCTATGGCGCTGAAGTTGCCTGTGAATGTGGAGTTGGTGGCATGTGGAACCCGCATGTGGAGCATTCGTTTGTGTGGGATGCTCACCAAGATTCATTTCAGTCCTAGGCACTCAAAGGGCACTAAGCATAGAGTGTGAAAACTGAGTTTCCGTGAGAGCTGCTTGGAAGCCTGATGGTGTGTGAAGTTAGTGAGCCAAATGGAGTTGTTCTCCCACAAGGACCACTCGGCTGATTCTTCTTCAATATGCCCTTCACCAATATGCAGTGTTTCCTTGATTGAATTAGCTCTCACACCAATATTTACATCTAGAGGCTTTGCATTGAGGGCTATCTGAAAACGGCTGTGGCACTGAAGTTGCCTGAGAATGTGGAGTTGGTGGCATGTGAAACCCGCATGTGGAGCATTCGTTTGTGTGGGATGCTGACCAAGCTTCATTTAAATCCAAGGCACACAAAGGGCACTAAGCATAGAGTGTGAAAACTGAGTTTCCTTGAGAGCTGCTTGGAAGCCTGATGGTGTGTGAAGTTAGTGAGCCAAATGGAGTTGTTCTCCCACAAGAACCACTCGGCTGATCCTTCTTCAATATGCCCTTCACCAACATGCAGTGTTTCCTTGATTGAATTAGCTCTCACACCAATATTTGCGTCTAGAGCCTTTGCATTGAGGGCTATCTGAAAGCGGCTGTTCGCTGAAGTTGCCTGAGAATGTGGAGTTGGTGGCATGTGAAACCCGCATGTGGAGCATTCGTTTGTGTGGGATGCTCTACCAGGTTCATTCCTAGATAATTCACTCAAAGGGCACTAAGCATAGAGTGTGAAAACTGAGTTTCCTTGAGAGCTGCTTGGAAGCCTGATGGTGTGTGAAGTTAGTGAGCCCAAATGGAGTTGTTCTCCCACAAGAACCACTCGGCTGATCCTTCTTCAATATGCCCTTCACCAACATGCAGTGTTTCCTTGATTGAATTAGCTCTCACAACCAATATTTGCGTCTAGAGCCTTTGCATTGATTGCTATCTGAAAACGGCTGTGGCGCTGAAGTTGCCTGTGAATGTGGAGTTGGTGGCATGTGAAACCCGCATGTGGAGCATTCGTTTGTGTGGGATGCTCACCAAGCTTCATTTCAGTGCTAGGCACTCAAAGGGCACTAATCATAGAGTGTGAAAACTGAGTTTCCTTGAGAGCTGCTTGGAAGCCTGATGGTGTGTGAAGTTAGTGAGCCAAATGGAGTTGTTCTCCCACAAGAACCACTCGGCTGATCCTTCTTCAATATGCCCTTCACCAACATGCAGTGTTTCCTTGATTGAATTAGCTCTCACACCAATATTTGCGTCTAGAGCCTTTGCATTGAGGGCTATCTGAAAACGGCTGTGGCGCTGAAGTTGCCTGTGAATGTGGAGTTGGTGGCATGTGGAATCCGCATGTGGAGCATTCGTTTGTGTGGGATGCTCACCAAGATTCATTTCAGTCCTAGGCACTCAAAGGGCACTAAGCATAGAGTGTGAAAAACTGAGTTTCCTTGAGAGCTGCTTGGAAGCCTGATGGTGTGTGAAGTTAGTGAGCCAAATGGAGTTGTTCTCCCACAAGAACTACTTGGCTGATTCTTCTTCAATATCCCCTTCACCAACATGCAGTGTTTCCTTGATTGAATTAGCTCTCACACCAATATTTACATCTAGAGCCTTTGCATTGAGGGCTATCTGAAAACACCTGTGGCGCTGAATTTGCCTGAGAATGTGGAGTTGGTGGCATGTGAAAACCGCATGTGGAGCCTTCGTTTGTGTGGGATGCTCTACCAGGTTCATTCCTAGATAATGAACTCAAAGGGCACTAAGCATAGAGTGTGAAAACTGAGTTTCCTTGAGAGCTGCTTGGAAGCCTGATGGTGTGTGCAGTTAGTGAGCCAAATGGAGTTGTTCTCCCACAAGAACCACTCGGCTGATCCTTCTTCAATATGCTCTTCACCAACATGCAGTGTTTCCTTGATTGGATTAACTCTCACACCAATATTTGCGTCTAGAGCCTTTGCATTGAGGGCTATCTGAAAACGGCTGTGGCGCTGAAGTTGCCTGTGAATGTGGAGTTGGTGGCATGTGAAACCCGCATGTGGAGCATTCGTTTGTGTGGGATGCTCTACTAGATTCATTCCTAGATAATGCACTCAAAGGGCACTAAGCATAGAGTGTGAAAACTGAGTTTCCTTGAGAGCTGCTTGGAAGCCTGATGGTGTGTGAAGTTAGTGAGCCAAATGGAGTTGTTCTCCCACAAGAACCACTCGGCTGATCCTTCTTCAATATGCCCTTCACCAACATGCAGTGTTTCCTTGATTGAATTAGCTCTCATACCAATATTTGCGTCTAGAGCCTTTGCATTGAGGGCTATCTGAAAATGGCTGTGGCGCTGAAGTTGCCTGTGAATGTGGAGTTGGTGGCATGTGAAACCGCATGTGGAGCATTCGTTTGTGTCGCATGCTCTACTAGATTCATTCCTAGATAATGCACTCAAAGGGCACTAAGCATAGAGTGTGAAAACTGAGTTTCCTTGAGAGCTGCTTGGAAGCCTGATGGTGTGTGAAGTTAGTGAGCCAAATGGAGTTGTTCTCCCACAAGAACCACTCGGCTGATCCTTCTTCAATATGCCCTTCACCAACATGCAGTGTTTCCTTGATTGAATTAGCTCTCACACCAATATTTGCGTCTAGAGCCTTTGCATTGAGGGCTATCTGAAAATGGCTGTGGCGCTGAAGTTGCCTGAGAATGTGGAGTTGGTGGCATATGGAACCCGCATGTGGAGCATTCGTTTGTGTGGGATGCTCACCAAGCTTCATTTCAATCCTAGGCACTCAAAGGGCACTAAGCATAGAGTGTGAAAACTGAGTTTCCTTGAGAGCTGCTTGGAAGCCTGATGGTGTGTGAAGTTAGTGAGCCAAATGGAGTTGTTCTCCCACAAGAACCACTCGGCTGATCCTTCTTCAATATGCCCTTCACCAACATGCAGTGTTTCCTTGATTGAATTAGCTCTCACACCAATATTTGCGTCTAGAGCCTTTGCATTGAGGGCTATCTGAAAACGGCTGTGGCGCTGAAGTTGCCTGTGAATGTGGAGTTGGTGGCATGTGAAACCCGCATGTGGAGCATTCGTTTGTGTGGCATGCTCTACTAGATTCATTCCTAGATAATGCACTCAAAGGGCACTAAGCATAGAGTGTGAAAACTGAGTTTCCTTGAGAGCTGCTTATAAGCCTGATGGTGTGTGAAGTTAGTGAGCCAAATGGAGTTGTTCTCGCACAAGGACCACTTGGTTGATCGTTCTTCAATATGCCCTTCACCAACATGCAGTGTTTCCTTGATTGAATTAGCTCTCACACCAATATTTGCGTCTAGAGCCTTTGCATTGAGGGCTATCTGAAAACGGCTGTGGCGCTGAAGTTGCCTGTGAATGTGGAGTTGGTGGCATGTGAAACCCGCATGTGGAGCATTCGTTTGTGTCGGATGCTCTACCAGGTTCATTCCTAGATAATGCACTCAAAGGGCACTAAGCATAGAGTGTGAAAACTGAGTTTCCTTGAGAGCTGCTTGGAAGCCTGATGGTGTGTGAAGTTAGTGAGCCAAATGGAGTTGTTCTCCCACAAGAACCACTCGGCTGATCCTTCTTCAATATGCCCTTCACCAACATGCAGTGTTTCCTTGATTGAATTAGCTCTCACACCAATATTTGCGTCTAGAGCCTTTGCATTGAGGGCTATCTGAAAATGGCTGTGGCGCTGAAGTTGCCTGTGAATGTGGAGTTGGTGGCATGTGGAACCCGCATGTGGAGCATTCGTTTGTGTGGGATGCTCACCAAGCTTCATTTCAGTCTTACGCACACAAACGGCACTAAGCATAGAGTGTGAAAACTGAGTTTCCTTGAGAGCTGCTTGGAAGCCTGAAGGTGTGTGAAGTTAGTGAGCCAAATGGAGTTGTTCTCCCACAAGAACCACTCGGCTGATCCTTCTTCAATATGCCCTTCACCAACATGGAGTGTTTCCTTGATTGAATTAGCTCTCACACCAATATTTGCGTCTAGAGCCTTTGCATTGAGGGCTATCTGAAAATGGCTGTGGCGCTGAATTTGCCTGTGAATGTGGAGTTGGTGGCATGTGAAACCCGCATGTGGAGCATTCGTTTGTGTGGGATGCTCTACTAGATTCATTCCTAGATAATGTACTCAAAGGGCACTAAGCATAGAGTGTGAAAAGTGAGTTTCCTTGAGAGCTGCTTGGAAGCCTGATGGTGTGTGATGTTAGTGAGCAAAATGGAGTTGTTCTTGCACAAGAACCACTTGGCTGATCCTTCTTCAATATGCCCTTCACCAACATGCAGTGTTTCCTTGATTGAATTAGCTCTCACACCAATATTTGCGTCTAGAGCCTTTGCATTGAGGGCTATCTGAAAACGGCTGTGGCGCTGAAGTTGCCTGTGAATGTGGAGTTGGTGGCATGTGAAACCCGCATGTGGAGCATTCGTTTGTGTGGGATGCTCTACCAGGTTCATTCCTAGATAATGCACTCAAAGGGCACTAAGCATAGAGTGTGAAAACTGAGTTTCCTTGAGAGCTGCTTGGAAGCCTGATGGTGTGTGAAGTTAGTGAGCCAAATGGACTTGTTCTCGCACAAGGACCACTTGGTTGATCGTTCTTCAATATGCCCTTCACCAACATGCAGTGTTTCCTTGATTGAATTAGCTCTCACACCAATATTTGCATCTAGAGCCTTTGCATTGAGGGCTATCTGAAAGCGGCTGTGGCACTGAAGTTGCCTGTGAATGTGGAGTTGGTGGCATGTGAAACCCGCATGTGGAGCATTCGTTTGTGTGGGATGCTCTACCAGGTTCATTCCTAGATAATGCACTCAAAGGGCACTAAGCATAGAGTGTGAAAACTGAGTTTCCTTGAGAGCTGCTTGGAAGCCTGATGGTGTGTGAAGTTAGTGAGCCAAATGGAGTTGTTCTCCCACAAGAACCACTCGGCTGATCCTTCTTCAATATGCCCTTCACCAACATGCAGTGTTTCCTTGATTGAATTAGCTCTCACACCAATATTTGCGTCTAGAGCCTTTGCATTGAGGGCTATCTGAAAATGGCTGTGGCGCTGAAGTTGCCTGTGAATGTGGAGTTGGTGGCATGTGGAACCCGCATGTGGAGCATTCGTTTGTGTGGGATTGCTCACCAAGATTCATTTCAGTCCTAGGCACTCAAAGGGCTACTAAGCATAGAGTGTGAAAACTGAGTTTCCTTGAGAGCTGCTTGGAAGCCTGATGGTGTGTGAAGTTAGTGAGCCAAATGGAGTTGTTCTCCCACAAGGACCACTCGGCTGATTCTTCTTCAATATGCCCTTCACCAATATGCAGTGTTTCCTTGATTGAATTAGCTCTCACACCAATATTTACATCTAGAGGCTTTGCATTGAGGGCTATCTGAAAATGGCTGTGGCACTGAAGTTGCCTGAGAATGTGGAGTTGGTGGCATGTGAAACCCGCATGTGGAGCATTCGTTTGTGTGGGATGCTCTACCAGGTTCATTCCTAGATAATTCACTCAAAGGGCACTAAGCATAGAGTGTGAAAACTGAGTTTCCTTGAGAGCTGCTTGGAAGCCTGATGGTGTGTGAAGTTAGTGAGCCAAATGGAGTTGTTCTCCCACAAGAACCACTCGGCTGATCCTTCTTCAATATGCCCTTCACCAACATGCAGTGTTTCCTTGATTTAATTAGCTCTCACACCAATATTTGCGTCTAGAGCCTTTGCATTGAGGGCTATCTGAAAATGGCTGTGGCACTGAAGTTGCCTGAGAATGTGGAGTTGGTGGCATGTGGAACCCGCATGTGGAGCATTCGTTTGTGTGGGATGCTCACCAAGCTTCATTTCAATCCTAGGCACTCAAAGGGCACTAAGCATAGAGTGTGAAAACTGAGTTTCCTTGAGAGCTGCTTGGAAGCCTGATGGTGTGTGAAGTTAGTGAGCAAATGGAGTTGTTCTCCCACAAGAACCACTCGGCTGATCCTTCTTCAATATGCCCTTCACCAACATGCAGTGTTTCCTTGATTGAATTAGCTCTCACACAAATATTTGCGTCTAGAGCCTTTGCATTGAGGGCTATCTGAAAACGGCTGTGGCGCTGACGTTGCCTGTGAATGTGGAGTTGGTGGCATGTGAAACCCGCATGTGGAGCATTCGTTTGTGTGGGATGCTCTACCAGGTTCATTCCTAGATAATGCACTCAAAGGGCACTAAGCATAGAGTGTGAAAACTGAGTTTCCTTGAGAGCTGCTTGGAAGCCTGATGGTGTGTGAAGTTAGTGAGCCAAATGGAGTTGTTCTCCCACAAGAACCACTCGGCTGATCCTTCTTCAATATGCCCTTCACCAACATGCAGTGTTTCCTTGATTGAATTAGCTCTCACACCAATATTTGCATCTAGAGCCTTTGCATTGAGGGCTATCTGAAAACGGCTGTGGCGCTGAAGTTGCCTGTGAATGTGGAGTTGGTGGCATGTGAAACCCGCATGTGGAGCATTCGTTTGTGTGGGATGCTCACCAAGCTTCATTTCAGTCCTAGGCACACATAGAGCACTAAGCATAGAGTGTGAAAACTGAGTTTCCTTGAGAGCTGCTTGGAAGCCTGATGGTGTGTGAAGTTAGTGAGCCAAATGGAGTTGTTCTCCCACAAGAACCACTCGGCTGATCCTTCTTCAATATGCCCTTCACCAACATGCAGTGTTTCCTTGATTGAATTAGCTCTCACACCAATATTTGCGTCTAGAGCCTTTGCATTGAGGGCTATCTGAAAATGGCTGTGGCGCTGAAGTTGCCTGTGAATGTGGAGTTGGTGGCATGTGAAACCCGCATGTGGAGCATTCGTTTGTGTGGGATGCTCTACCAGGTTCATTCCTAGATAATGCACTCAAAGGGCACTAAGCATAGAGTGTGAAAACTGAGTTTCCTTGAGAGCTGCTTGGAAGCCTGATGGTGTGTGAAGTTAGTGAGCCAAATGGAGTTGTTCTCCCACAAGAACCACTCGGCTGATCCTTCTTCAATATGCCCTTCACCAACATGCAGTGTTTCCTTGATTGAATTAGCTCTCACACCAATATTTGCGTCTAGAGCCTTTGCATTGAGGGCTATCTGAAAATGGCTGTGGCGCTGAAGTTGCCTGAGAATGTGGAGTTGGTGGCATATGGAACCCGCATGTGGAGCATTCGTTTGTGTGGGATGCTCACCAAGCTTCATTTCAATCCTAGGCACTCAAAGTGCACTAAGCATAGAGTGTGAAAACTGAGTTTCCTTGAGAGCTGCTTGGAAGCCTGATGGTGTGTGAAGTTAGTGAGCCAAATGGAGTTGTTCTCGCACAAGGACCACTTGGTTGATCGTTCTTCAATATGCCCTTCAGCAAGATGCAGTGTTTCCTTGATTGAATTAGCTCTCACACCAATATTTGCGTCTAGAGCCTTTGCATTGAGGGCTATCTGAAAACGGCTGTGGCGCTGAAGTTGCCTGTGAATGTGGAGTTGGTGGTATGTGAAACCCGCATGTGGAGCATTCGTTTGTGTGGGATGCTCTACCAGGTTCATTCCTAGATAATGCACTCAAAGGGCACTAAGCATAGAGTGTGAAAACTGAGTTTCCTTGAGAGCTGCTTGGAAGCCTGATGGTGTGTGAAGTTAGTGAGCCAAATGGAGTTGTTCTCCCACAAGAACCACTCGGCTGATCCTTCTTCAATATGCCCTTCAGCAACATGCAGTGTTTCCTTGATTGAATTAGCTCTCACACCAATATTTGCGTCTAGAGCCTTTGCATTGAGGGCTATCTGAAAACGGCTGTGGCGCTGAAGTTGCCTGTGAATGTGGAGTTGGTGGTATGTGAAACCCGCATGTGGAGCATTCGTTTGTGTGGGATGCTCTACCAGGTTCATTCCTAGATAATGCACTCAAAGGGCACTAAGCATAGAGTGTGAAAACTGAGTTTCCTTGAGAGCTGCTTGGAAGCCTGATGGTGTGTGAAGTTAGTGAGCCAAATGGAGTTGTTCTCCCACAAGAACCACTCGGCTGATCCTTCTTCAATATGCCCTTCAGCAAGATGCAGTGTTTCCTTGATTGAATTAGCTCTCACACCAATATTTGCGTCTAGAGCCTTTGCATTGAGGGCTATCTGAAAATGGCTGTGGCGCTGAAGTTGCCTGAGAATGTGGAGTTGGTGGCATATGGAACCCGCATGTGGAGCATTCGTTTGTGTGGGATGCTCACCAAGCTTCATTTCAATCCTAGGCACTCAAAGGGCACTAAGCATAGAGTGTGAAAACTGAGTTTCCTTGAGAGCTGCTTGGAAGCCTGATGGTGTGTGAAGTTAGTGAGCCAAATGGAGTTGTTCTCCCACAAGAACCACTTGGCTGATCCTTCTTCAATATGCCCTTCACCAACATGCAGTGTTTCCTTGATTGAATTAGCTCTCACACCAATATTTGCGTCTAGAGCCTTTGCATTGAGGGCTATCTGAAAACGGCTGTGGCGCTGAAGTTGCCTGTGAATGTGGAGTTGGTGGCATGTGAAACCCGCATGTGGAGCATTCGTTTGTGTGGGATGCTCACCAAACTTCATTTCAGTCCTAGGCACACAAAGGGCACTAAGCATAGAGTGTGAAAACTGAGTTTCCTTGAGAGCTGCTTGGAAGCCTGATGGTGTGTGAAGTTAGTGAGCCAAATGGAGTTGTTCTCGCACAAGGACCACTTGGTTGATCGTTCTTCAATATGCCCTTCACCAACATGCAGTGTTTCCTTGATTGAATTAGCTCTCAAACCAATATTTGCGTCTAGAGCCTTTGCATTGAGGGCTATCTGAAAACGGCTGTGGCGCTGAAGTTGCCTGTGAATGTGGAGTTGGTGGCATGTGAAACCCGCATGTGGAGCATTCGTTTGTGTGGGATGCTCTACCAGGTTCATTCCTAGATAATGCACTCAAAGGGCACTAAGCATAGAGTGTGAAAACTGAGTTTCCTTGAGAGCTGCTTGGAAGCCTGATGGTGTGTGAAGTTAGTGAGCCAAATGGAGTTGTTCTCCCACAAGAACCACTCGGCTGATCCTTCTTCAATATGCCCTTCACCAACATGCAGTGTTTCCTTGATTGAATTAGCTCTCACACCAATATTTGCGTCTAGAGCCTTTGCATTGAGGGCTATCTGAAAATGGCTGTGGCGCTGAAGTTGCCTGTGAATGTGGAGTTGGTGGCATGTGGAACCCGCATGTGGAGCATTCGTTTGTGTGGCATGCTCACCAACCTTCATTTAAATCCAAGGCACACAAAGGGCACTAAGCATAGAGTGTGAAAACTGAGTTTCCTTGAGAGCTGCTTGGAAGCCTGAAGGTGTGTGAGGTTAGTGAGCCAAATGGAGTTGTTCTCCCACAAGAACCACTCGGCTGATCCTTCTTCAATATGCCCTTCACCAACATGCAGTGTTTCCTTGATTGAATTAGCTCTCACACCAATATTTGCGTCTAGAGCCTTTGCATTGAGGGCTATCTGAAAATGGCTGTGGCGCTGAAGTTGCCTGTGAATGTGGAGTTGGTGGCATGTGAAACCCGCATGTGGAGCATTCGTTTGTGTGGGATGCTCTACTAGATTCATTCCTAGATAATGTACTCAAAGGGCACTAAGCATAGAGTGTGAAAACTGAGTTTCCTTGAGAGCTGCTTGGAAGCCTGATGGTGTGTGAAGTTAGTGAGCCAAATAGAGTTGTTCTCCCACAAGAACCACTCGGCTGATCCTTCTTCAATATGCCCTTCACCAACATGCAGTGTTTCCTTGATTGAATTAGCTCTCACACCAATATTTGCGTCTAGAGCCTTTGCATTGAGGGCTATCTGAAAACGGCTGTGGCGCTGAAGTTGCCTGTGAATGTGGAGTTGGTGGCATGTGAAACCCGCATGTGGAGCATTCGTTTGTGTGGGATGCTCACCAAGCTTCATTTCAGTCCTAGGCACTCAAAGGGCACTAATCATAGATTGTGAAAACTGAGTTTCCTTGAGAGCTGCTTGGAAGCCTGATGGTGTGTGAAGTTAGTGAGCCAAATGGAGTTGATCTCTCACAAGAACCACTCGGCTGATCCTTCTTCAATATGCCCTTCACCAACATGCAGTGTTTCCTTGATTGAATTAGCTCTCACACCAATATTTGCGTCTAGAGCCTTTGCATTGAGGGCTATCTGAAAATGGCTGTGGCGCTGAAGTTGCCTGTGAATGTGGAGTTGGTGGCATGTGGAACCCGCATGTGGAGCATTCGTTTGTGTGGGATGCTCACCAAGATTCATTTCAGTCCTAGGCACTCAAAGGGCACTAAGCATAGAGTGTGAAAACTGAGTTTCCTTGAGAGCTGCTTGGAAGCCTGATGGTGTGTGAAGTTAGTGAGCCAAATGGAGTTGTTCTCCCACAAGAACCACTCGGCTGATCCTTCTTCAATATGCCCTTCACCAACATGCAGTGTTTCCTTGATTGAATTAGCTCTCACACCAATATTTGCGTCTAGAGCCTTTGCATTGAGGGCTATCTGAAAACGGCTGTGGCGCTGAAGTTGCCTGTGAATGTGGAGTTGGTGGCATGTGAAACCCGCATGTGGAGCATTCGTTTGTGTGGGATGCTCTACCAGGTTCATTCCTAGATAATGCACTCAAAGGGCACTAAGCATAGAGTGTGAAAACTGAGTTTCCTTGAGAGCTGCTTGGAAGCCTGATGGTGTGTGAAGTTAGTGAGCCAAATGGAGTTGTTCTCCCACAAGAACCACTCGGCTGATCCTTCTTCAATATGCCCTTTACCAACATGCAGTGTTTCCTTGATTGAATTAGCTCTCACACCAATATTTGCGTCTAGAGCCTTTGCATTGAGGGCTATCTGAAAACGGCTGTGGCGCTGAAGTTGCCTGTGAATGTGGAGTTGGTGGCATGTGAAACCCGCATGTGGAGCATTCGTTTGTGTGGGATGCTCACCAAGCTTCATTTCAGTCCTAGGCACTCAAAGGGCACTAAGCATAGAGTGTGAAAACTGAGTTTCCTTGAGAGCTGCTTGGAAGCCTGATGGTGTGTGAAGTTAGTGAGCCAAATGGAGTTGTTCTCCCACAAGAACCACTCGGCTGATCCTTCTTCAATATGCCCTTCAGCAACATGCAGTGTTTCCTTGATTGAATTAGCTCTCACACCAATATTTGCGTCTAGAGCCTTTGCATTGAGGGCTATCTGAAAACGGCTGTGGCGCTGAAGTTGCCTGTGAATGTGGAGTTGGTGGTATGTGAAACCCGCATGTGGAGCATTCGTTTGTGTGGGATGCTCTACCAGGTTCATTCCTAGATAATGCACTCAAAGGGCACTAAGCATAGAGTGTGAAAACTGAGTTTCCTTGAGAGCTGCTTGGAAGCCTGATGGTGTGTGAAGTTAGTGAGCCAAATGGAGTTGTTCTCCCACAAGAACCACTCGGCTGATCCTTCTTCAATATGCCCTTCAGCAAGATGCAGTGTTTCCTTGATTGAATTAGCTCTCACACCAATATTTGCGTCTAGAGCCTTTGCATTGAGGGCTATCTGAAAATGGCTGTGGCGCTGAAGTTGCCTGAGAATGTGGAGTTGGTGGCATATGGAACCCGCATGTGGAGCATTCGTTTGTGTGGGATGCTCACCAAGCTTCATTTCAATCCTAGGCACTCAAAGGGCACTAAGCATAGAGTGTGAAAACTGAGTTTCCTTGAGAGCTGCTTGGAAGCCTGATGGTGTGTGAAGTTAGTGAGCCAAATGGAGTTGTTCTCCCACAAGAACCACTTGGCTGATCCTTCTTCAATATGCCCTTCACCAACATGCAGTGTTTCCTTGATTGAATTAGCTCTCACACCAATATTTGCGTCTAGAGCCTTTGCATTGAGGGCTATCTGAAAACGGCTGTGGCGCTGAAGTTGCCTGTGAATGTGGAGTTGGTGGCATGTGAAACCCGCATGTGGAGCATTCGTTTGTGTGGGATGCTCACCAAACTTCATTTCAGTCCTAGGCACACAAAGGGCACTAAGCATAGAGTGTGAAAACTGAGTTTCCTTGAGAGCTGCTTGGAAGCCTGATGGTGTGTGAAGTTAGTGAGCCAAATGGAGTTGTTCTCGCACAAGGACCACTTGGTTGATCGTTCTTCAATATGCCCTTCACCAACATGCAGTGTTTCCTTGATTGAATTAGCTCTCAAACCAATATTTGCGTCTAGAGCCTTTGCATTGAGGGCTATCTGAAAACGGCTGTGGCGCTGAAGTTGCCTGTGAATGTGGAGTTGGTGGCATGTGAAACCCGCATGTGGAGCATTCGTTTGTGTGGGATGCTCTACCAGGTTCATTCCTAGATAATGCACTCAAAGGGCACTAAGCATAGAGTGTGAAAACTGAGTTTCCTTGAGAGCTGCTTGGAAGCCTGATGGTGTGTGAAGTTAGTGAGCCAAATGGAGTTGTTCTCCCACAAGAACCACTCGGCTGATCCTTCTTCAATATGCCCTTCACCAACATGCAGTGTTTCCTTGATTGAATTAGCTCTCACACCAATATTTGCGTCTAGAGCCTTTGCATTGAGGGCTATCTGAAAATGGCTGTGGCGCTGAAGTTGCCTGTGAATGTGGAGTTGGTGGCATGTGGAACCCGCATGTGGAGCATTCGTTTGTGTGGCATGCTCACCAACCTTCATTTAAATCCAAGGCACACAAAGGGCACTAAGCATAGAGTGTGAAAACTGAGTTTCCTTGAGAGCTGCTTGGAAGCCTGAAGGTGTGTGAAGTTAGTGAGCCAAATGGAGTTGTTCTCCCACAAGAACCACTCGGCTGATCCTTCTTCAATATGCCCTTCACCAACATGCAGTGTTTCCTTGATTGAATTAGCTCTCACACCAATATTTGCGTCTAGAGCCTTTGCATTGAGGGCTATCTGAAAATGGCTGTGGCGCTGAAGTTGCCTGTGAATGTGGAGTTGGTGGCATGTGAAACCCGCATGTGGAGCATTCGTTTGTGTGGGATGCTCTACTAGATTCATTCCTAGATAATGTACTCAAAGGGCACTAAGCATAGAGTGTGAAAACTGAGTTTCCTTGAGAGCTGCTTGGAAGCCTGATGGTGTGTGAAGTTAGTGAGCCAAATAGAGTTGTTCTCCCACAAGAACCACTCGGCTGATCCTTCTTCAATATGCCCTTCACCAACATGCAGTGTTTCCTTGATTGAATTAGCTCTCACACCAATATTTGCGTCTAGAGCCTTTGCATTGAGGGCTATCTGAAAACGGCTGTGGCGCTGAAGTTGCCTGTGAATGTGGAGTTGGTGGCATGTGAAACCCGCATGTGGAGCATTCGTTTGTGTGGGATGCTCACCAAGCTTCATTTCAGTCCTAGGCACTCAAAGGGCACTAATCATAGATTGTGAAAACTGAGTTTCCTTGAGAGCTGCTTGGAAGCCTGATGGTGTGTGAAGTTAGTGAGCCAAATGGAGTTGATCTCTCACAAGAACCACTCGGCTGATCCTTCTTCAATATGCCCTTCACCAACATGCAGTGTTTCCTTGATTGAATTAGCTCTCACACCAATATTTGCGTCTAGAGCCTTTGCATTGAGGGCTATCTGAAAATGGCTGTGGCGCTGAAGTTGCCTGAGAATGTGGAGTTGGTGGCATGTGGAACCCGCATGTGGAGCATTCGTTTGTGTGGGATGCTCACCAAGATTCATTTCAGTCCTAGGCACTCAAAGGGCACTAAGCATAGAGTGTGAAAACTGAGTTTCCTTGAGAGCTGCTTGGAAGCCTGATGGTGTGTGAAGTTAGTGAGCCAAATGGAGTTGTTCTCCCACAAGAACCACTCGGCTGATCCTTCTTCAATATGCCCTTCACCAACATGCAGTGTTTCCTTGATTGAATTA
The DNA here is from genome assembly GCF_030435755.1 of Ochotona princeps. Classification (NCBI taxonomy): domain Eukaryota; kingdom Metazoa; phylum Chordata; class Mammalia; order Lagomorpha; family Ochotonidae; genus Ochotona; species Ochotona princeps. The sequence goes on along the minus strand of NW_026699989.1, from coordinate 27,025 downwards.
GCTCTCACACCAATATTTGCGTCTAGAGCCTTTGCATTGAGGGCTATCTGAAAACGGCTGTGGCGCTGAAGTTGCCTGTGAATGTGGAGTTGGTGGCATGTGAAACCCGCATGTGGAGCATTCGTTTGTGTGGGATGCTCTACCAGGTTCATTCCTAGATAATGCACTCAAAGGGCACTAAGCATAGAGTGTGAAAACTGAGTTTCCTTGAGAGCTGCTTGGAAGCCTGATGGTGTGTGAAGTTAGTGAGCCAAATGGAGTTGTTCTCCCACAAGAACCACTCGGCTGATCCTTCTTCAATATGCCCTTTACCAACATGCAGTGTTTCCTTGATTGAATTAGCTCTCACACCAATATTTGCGTCTAGAGCCTTTGCATTGAGGGCTATCTGAAAACGGCTGTGGCGCTGAAGTTGCCTGTGAATGTGGAGTTGGTGGCATGTGAAACCCGCATGTGGAGCATTCGTTTGTGTGGGATGCTCACCAAGCTTCATTTCAGTCCTAGGCACTCAAAGGGCACTAAGCATAGAGTGTGAAAACTGAGTTTCCTTGAGAGCTGCTTGGAAGCCTGATGGTGTGTGAAGTTAGTGAGCCAAATGGAGTTGTTCTCCCACAAGAACCACTCGGCTGATCCTTCTTCAATATGCCCTTCACCAACATGCAGTGTTTCCTTGATTGAATTAGCTCTCACACCAATATTTGCGTCTAGAGCCTTTGCATTGAGGGCTATCTGAAAATGGCTGTGGCGCTGAAGTTGCCTGTGAATGTGGAGTTGGTGGCATATGGAACCCGCATGTGGAGCATTCGTTTGTGTGGGATGCTCACCAAGCTTCATTTCAATCCTAGGCACTCAAAGGGCACTAAGCATAGAGTGTGAAAACTGAGTTTCCTTGAGAGCTGCTTGGAAGCCTGATGGTGTGTGAAGTTAGTGAGCCAAATGGAGTTGTTCTCCCACAAGAACCACTCGGCTGATCCTTCTTCAATATGCCCTTCACCAACATGCAGTGTTTCCTTGATTGAATTAGCTCTCACACCAATATTTGCGTCTAGAGCCTTTGCATTGAGGGCTATCTGAAAACGGCTGTGGCGCTGAAGTTGCCTGTGAATGTGGAGTTGGTGGCATGTGAAACCCGCATGTGGAGCATTCGTTTGTGTCGGATGCTCTACTAGATTCATTCCTAGATAATGCACTCAAAGGGCACTAAGCATAGAGTGTGAAAACTGAGTTTCCTTGAGAGCTGCTTGGAAGCCTGATGGTGTGTGAAGTTAGTGAGCCAAATGGAGTTGTTCTCGCACAAGGACCACTTGGTTGATCGTTCTTCAATATGCCCTTCACCAACATGCAGTGTTTCCTTGATTGAATTAGCTCTCACACCAATATTTGCGTCTAGAGCCTTTGCATTGAAGGCTATCTGAAAACGGCTCTGGCGCTGAAGTTGCCTGTGAATGTGGAGTTGGTGGCATGTGAAACCCGCATGTGGAGCATTCGTTTGTGTGGGATGCTCTACCAGGTTCATTCCTAGATAATGCACTCAAAGGGCACTAAGCATAGAGTGTGAAAACTGAGTTTCCTTGAGAGCTGCTTGGAAGCCTGATGGTGTGTGAAGTTAGTGAGCCAAATGGAGTTGTTCTCCCACAAGAACCACTCGGCTGATCCTTCTTCAATATGCCCTTTACCAACATGCAGTGTTTCCTTGATTGAATTAGCTCTCACACCAATATTTGCGTCTAGAGCCTTTGCATTGAGGGCTATCTGAAAACGGCTGTGGCGCTGAAGTTGCCTGTGAATGTGGAGTTGGTGGCATGTGAAACCCGCATGTGGAGCATTCGTTTGTGTCGGATGCTCTCCGAAATTCATTCCTAGATAATGCACTCAAAGGGCACTAAGCATAGAGTGTGAAAACTGAGTTTCCTTGAGAGCTGCTTGGAAGCCTGATGGTGTGTGAAGTTAGTGAGCCAAATGGAGTTGTTCTCGCACAAGGACCACTTGGTTGATCGTTCTTCAATATGCCCTTCACCAACATGCAGTGTTTCCTTGATTGAATTAGCTCTCACACCAATATTTGCGTCTAGAGCCTTTGCATTGAGGGCTATCTGAAAACGGCTGTGGCGCTGAAGTTGCCTGTGAATGTGGAGTTGGTGGCATGTGAAACACGCATGTGGAGCATTCGTTTGTGTGGGATGCTCTACCAGGTTCATTCCTAGATAATGCACTCAAAGGGCACTAAGCATAGAGTGTGAAAACTGAGTTTCCTTGAGAGCTGCTTGGAAGCCTGATGGTGTGTGAAGTTAGTGAGCCAAATGGAGTTGTTCTCGCACAAGGACCACTTGGTTGATCCTTCTTCAATATGCCCTTCAGCAACATGCAGTGTTTCCTTGATTGAATTAGCTCTCACACCAATATTTGCGTCTAGAGCCTTTGCATTGAGGGCTATCTGAAAATGGCTGTGGCGCTGAAGTTGCCTGTGAATGTGGAGTTGGTGGCATGTGGAACCCGCATGTGGAGCATTCGTTTGTGTGGGATGCTCACCAACCTTCATTTAAATCCAAGGCACACAAAGGGCACTAAGCATAGAGTGTGAAAACTGAGTTTCCTTGAGAGCTGCTTGGAAGCCTGAAGGTGTGTGAAGTTAGTGAGCCAAATGGAGTTGTTCTCCCACAAGAACCACTCGGCTGATCCTTCTTCAATATGCCTTTCACCAACATGCAGTGTTTCCTTGATTGAATTAGCTCTCACACCAATATTTGCGTCTAGAGCCTTTGCATTGAGGGCTATCTGAAAATGGCTGTGGCGCTGAAGTTGCCTGTGAATGTGGAGTTGGTGGCATGTGAAACCCGCATGTGGAGCATTCGTTTTTGTGGGATGCTCACCAAGCTTCATTTCAGTCCTAGGCACTCAAAGGGCACTAATCATAGAGTGTGAAAACTGAGTTTCCTTGAGAGCTGCTTGGAAGCCTGATGGTGTGTGAAGTTAGTGAGCCAAATGGAGTTGTTCTCCCACAAGAACCACTCGGCTGATCCTTCTTCAATATGCCCTTCACCAACATGCAGTGTTTCCTTGATTGAATTAGCTCTCACACCAATATTTGCGTCTAGAGCCTTTGCATTGAGGGCTATCTGAAAACGGCTGTGGCGCTGAAGTTGCCTGTGAATGTGGAGTTGGTGGCATGTGAAACCCGCATGTGGAGCATTCGTTTGTGTGGGATGCTCTACCAGGTTCATTCCTAGATAATGCACTCAAAGGGCACTAAGCATAGAGTGTGAAAACTGAGTTTCCTTGAGAGCTGCTTGGAAGCCTGATGGTGTGTGAAGTTAGTGAGCCAAATGGAGTTGTTCTCCCACAAGAACCACTCGGCTGATCCTTCTTCAATATGCCCTTCACCAACATGCAGTGTTTCCTTGATTGAATTAGCTCTCACACCAATATTTGCGTCTAGAGCCTTTGCATTGAGGGCTATCTGAAAGCGGCTGTGGCGCTGAAGTTGCCTGTGAATGTGGAGTTGGTGGCATGTGGAACCCGCATGTGGAGCATTCGTTTGTGTGGGATGCTCACCAACCTTCATTTAAATCCAAGGCACACAAAGGGCACTAAGCATAGAGTGTGAAAACTGAGTTTCCTTGAGAGCTGCTTGGAAGCCTGAAGGTGTGTGAAGTTAGGGAGCCAAATGGAGTTGTTCTCCCACAAGAACCACTCGGCTGATCCTTCTTCAATATGCCCTTCACCAACATGCAGTGTTTCCTTGATTGAATTAGCTCTCACACCAATATTTGCGTCTAGAGCCTTTGCATTGAGGGCTATCTGAAAATGGCTGTGGCGCAGAAGTTGCCTGTGAATGTGGAGTTGGTGGCATGTGAAACCCGCATGTGGAGCATTCGTTTGTGTGGGATGCTCTACTAGATTCATTCCTAGATAATGTACTCAAAGGGCACTAAGCATAGAGTGTGAAAACTGAGTTTCCTTGAGAGCTGCTTGGAAGCCTGATGGTGTGTGATGTTAGTGAGCAAAATGGAGTTGTTCTCGCACAAGAACCACTCGGCTGATCCTTCTTCAATATGCCCTTCACCAACATGCAGTGTTTCCTTGATTGAATTAGCTCTCACACCAATATTTGCGTCTAGAGCCTTTGCATTGAGGGCTATCTGAAAACGGCTGTGGCGCTGAAGTTGCCTGTGAATGTGGAGTTGGTGGCATGTGAAACCCGCATGTGGAGCATTCGTTTGTGTGGGATGCTCACCAAGCTTCATTTCAGTCCTAGGCACTCAAAGGGCACTAATCATAGAGTGTGAAAACTGAGTTTCCTTGAGAGCTGCTTGGAAGCCTGATGGTGTGTGAAGTTAGTGAGCCAAATGGAGTTGTTCTCCCACAAGAACCACTCGGCTGATCCTTCTTCAATATGCCCTTCACCAACATGCAGTGTTTCCTTGATTGAATTAGCTCTCACACCAATATTTGCGTCTAGAGCCTTTGCATTGAGGGCTATCTGAAAACGGCTGTGGCGCTGAAGTTGCCTGTGAATGTGGAGTTGGTGGCATGTGAAACCCGCATGTGGAGCATTCGTTTGTGTGGGATGCTCTACCAGGTTCATTCCTAGATAATGCACTCAAAGGGCACTAAGCATAGAGTGTGAAAACTGAGTTTCCTTGAGAGCTGCTTGGAAGCCTGATGGTGTGTGAAGTTAGTGAGCCAAATGGAGTTGTTCTCCCACAAGAACCACTCGGCTGATCCTTCTTCAATATGCCCTTCACCAACATGCAGTGTTTCCTTGATTGAATTAGCTCTCATACCAATATTTGCGTCTAGAGCCTTTGCATTGAGGGCTATCTGAAAATGGCTGTGGCGCTGAAGTTGCCTGTGAATGTGGAGTTGGTGGCATGTGAAACCCGCATGTGGAGCATTCGTTTGTGTGGGATGCTCTACCAGGTTCATTCCTAGATAATGCACTCAAAGGGCACTAAGCATAGAGTGTGAAAACTGAGTTTCCTTGAGAGCTGCTTGGAAGCCTGATGGTGTGTGAAGTTAGTGAGCCAAATGGAGTTGTTCTCCCACAAGAACCACTCGGCTGATCCTTCTTCAATATGCCCTTCACCAACATGCATTGTTTCCTTGATTGAATTAGCTCTCACACAAATATTTGCGTCTAGAGCCTATGCATTGAGGGCTATCTGAAAACGGCTGTGGCGTTGAAGTTGCCTGAGAATGTGGAGTTGGTGGCATATGGAACCCGCATGTGGAGCATTCGTTTGTGTGGGATGCTCACCAAGCTTCATTTAAATCCAAGGCACACAAAGGGCACTAAGCATAGAGTGTGAAAACTGAGTTTCCTTGAGAGCTGCTTGGAAGCCTGATGGTGTGTGAAGTTAGTGAGCCAAATGGAGTTGTTCTCCCACAAGAACCACTCGGCTGATCCTTCTTCAATATGCCCTTCACCAACATGCAGTGTTTCCTTGATTGAATTAGCTCTCACACCAATATTTGCGTCTAGAGCCTTTGCATTGAGGGCTATCTGAAAATGGCTGTGGCGCTGAAGTTGCCTGTGAATGTGGAGTTGGTGGCATGTGAAACCCGCATGTGGAGCATTCGTTTGTGTGGGATGCTCTACTAGATTCATTCCTAGATTATGTACTCAAAGGGCACTAAGCATAGAGTGTGAAAACTGAGTTTCCTTGAGAGCTGCTTGGAAGCCTGATGGTGTGTGATGTTAGTGAGCAAAATGGAGTTGTTCTCGCACAAGAACCACTCGGCTGATCCTTCTTCAATATGCCCTTGACCAACATGCAGTGTTTCCTTGATTGAATTAGCTCTCACACCAATATTTGCGTCTAGAGCCTTTGCATTGAGGGCTATCTGAAAATGGCTGTGGCGCTGAAGTTGCCTGTGAATGTGGAGTTGGTGGCATGTGAAACCCGCATGTGGAGCATTCGTTTGTGTGGGATGCTCTACCAGGTTCATTCCTAGATAATGCACTCAAAGGGCACTAAGCATAGAGTGTGAAAACTGAGTTTCCTTGAGAGCTGCTTGGAAGCCTGATGGTGTGTGAAGTTAGTGAGCCAAATGGAGTTGTTCTCCCACAAGAACCACTCGGCTGATCCTTCTTCAATATGCCCTTCACCAACATGCAGTGTTTCCTTGATTGAATTAGCTCTCACACCAATATTTGCGTCTAGAGCCTTTGCATTGAGGGCTATCTGAAAATGGCTGTGGCGCTGAAGTTGCCTGTGAATGTGGAGTTGGTGGCATGTGAAACCCGCATGTGGAGCATTCGTTTGTGTGGGATGCTCTACTAGATTCATTCCTAGATAATGTACTCAAAGGGCACTAAGCATAGAGTGTGAAAACTGAGTTTCCTTGAGAGCTGCTTGGAAGCCTGATGGTGTGTGATGTTAGTGAGCAAAATGGAGTTGTTCTCCCACAAGAACCACTCGGCTGATCCTTCTTCAATATGCCCTTCACCAACATGCAGTGTTTCCTTGATTGAATTAGCTCTCACACCAATATTTGCGTCTAGAGCCTTTGCATTGAGGGCTATCTGAAAACGGCTGTGGCGCTGAAGTTGCCTGTGAATGTGGAGTTGGTGGCATGTGAAACCCGCATGTGGAGCATTCGTTTGTGTGGGATGCTCACCAAGCTTCATTTCAGTCCTAGGCACTCAAAGGGCACTAATCATAGAGTGTGAAAACTGAGTTTCCTTGAGAGCTTCTTGGAAGCCTGATGGTGTGTGAAGTTAGTGAGCCAAATGGAGTTGTTCTCCCACAAGAACCACTCGGCTGATCCTTCTTCAATATGCCCTTCACCAACATGCATTGTTTCCTTGATTGAATTAGCTCTCACACCAATATTTGCGTCTAGAGCCTATGCATTGAGGGCTATCTGAAAACGGCTGTGGCGCTGAAGTTGCCTGTGAATGTGGAGTTGGTGGCATGTGAAACCCGCATGTGGAGCATTCGTTTGTGTGGGATGCTCTACTAGATTCATTCCTAGATAATGCACTCAAAGGGCACTAATCATAGAGTGTGAAAACTGAGTTTCCTTGAGAGCTGCTTGGAAGCCTGATGGTGTGTGAAGTTAGTGAGCCAAATGGAGTTGTTCTCGCACAAGGACCACTTGGTTGATCGTTCTTCAATATGCCCTTCACCAACATGCAGTGTTTCCTTGATTGAATTAGCTCTCACACCAATATTTGCGTCTAGAGCCTTTGCATTGAGGGCTATCTGAAAATGGCTGTGGCGCTGAAGTTGCCTGTGAATGTGGAGTTGGTGGCATGTGAAACCCGCATGTGGAGCATTCGTTTGTGTGGGATGCTCTACCAGGTTCATTCCTAGATAATGCACTCAAAGGGCACTAAGCATAGAGTGTGAAAACTGAGTTTCCTTGAGAGCTGCTTGGAAGCCTGATGGTGTGTGAAGTTAGTGAGCCAAATGGAGTTGTTCTCCCACAAGAACCACTCGGCTGATCCTTCTTCAATATGCCCTTCACCAACATGCAGTGTTTCCTTGATTGAATTAGCTCTCACACCAATATTTGCGTCTAGAGCCTTTGCATTGAGGGCTATCTGAAAATGGCTGTGGCGCTGAAGTTGCCTGAGAATGTGGAGTTGGTGGCATGTGGAACCCGCATGTGGAGCATTCGTTTGTGTGGGATGCTCACCAAGATTCATTTCAGTCCTAGGCACTCAAAGTGCACTAAGCATAGAGTGTGAAAACTGAGTTTCCTTGAGAGCTGCTTGGAAGCCTGATGGTGTGTGAAGTTAGTGAGCCAAATGGAGTTGTTCTCCCACAAGGACCACTCGGCTGATTCTTCTTCAATATGCCCTTCACCAATATGCAGTGTTTCCTTGATTGAATTAGCTCTCACACCAATATTTACATCTAGAGGCTTTGCATTGAGGGCTATCTGAAAATGGCTGTGGCACTGAAGTTGCCTGAGAATGTGGAGTTGGTGGCATGTGAAACCCGCATGTGGAGCATTCGTTTGTGTGGGATGCTCACCAAGCTTCATTTAAATCCAAGGCACACACAGGGCACTAAGCATAGAGTGTGAAAACTGAGTTTCCTTGAGAGCTGCTTGGAAGCCTGAAGGTGTGTGAAGTTAGTGAGCCAAATGGAGTTGTTCTCCCACAAGAACCACTCGGCTGATCCTTCTTCAATATGCCCTTCACCAACATGCAGTGTTTCCTTGATTGAATTAGCTCTTACACCAATATTTGCGTCTAGAGCCTTTGCATTGAGGGCTATCTGAAAACGGCTGTGGCGCTGAAGTTGCCTGTGAATGTGGAGTTGGTGGTATGTGAAACCCGCATGTGGAGCATTCGTTTGTGTGGGATGCTCACCAAGCTTCATTTCAGTGCTAGGCACTCAAAGGGCACTAATCATAGAGTGTGAAAACTGAGTTTCCTTGAGAGCTGCTTGGAAGCCTGATGGTGTGTGAAGTTAGTGAGCCAAATGGAGTTGTTCTCCCACAAGAACCACTTGGCTGATCCTTCTTCAATATGCCCTTCACCAACATGCAGTGTTTCCTTGATTGAATTAGCTCTCACACCAATATTTGCGTCTAGAGCCTTTGCATTGACGGCTATCTGAAAACGGCTGTGGCGCTGAAGTTGCCTGTGAATGTGGAGTTGGTGGCATGTGAAACCCGCATGTGGAGCATTCGTTTGTGTGGGATGCTCACCAAGCTTCATTTCAGTCCTAGGCACACAAAGGGCACTAAGCATAGAGTGTGAAAACTGAGTTTCCTTGAGAGCTGCTTGGAAGCCTGATGGTGTGTGAAGTTAGTGAGCCAAATGGAGTTGTTCTCCCACAAGAACCACTCGGCTTATCCTTCTTCAATATGCCCTTCACCAACATGCAGTGTTTCCTTGATTGAATTAGCTCTCACACCAATATTTGCGTCTAGAGGCTTTGCATTGAGGGCTATCTGAAAACGGCTGTGGCGCTGAAGTTGCCTGTGAATGTGGAGTTGGTGGCATGTGAAACCCGCATGTGGAGCATTCGTTTGTGTGGGATGCTCTACTAGATTCATTCCTAGATAATGCACTCAAAGGGCACTAATCATAGAGTGTGAAAACTGAGTTTCCTTGAGAGCTGCTTGGAAACCTGATGGTGTGTGAAGTTAGTGAGCCAAATGGAGTTGTTCTCCCACAAGAACCACTCGGCTGATCCTTCTTCAATATGCACTTCACCAACATGCAGTGTTTCCTTGATTGAATTAGCTCTCACACCAATATTTGCGTCTAGAGCCTTTGCATTGAGGGCTATCTGAAAACGGCTGTGGCGCTGAAGTTGCCTGTGAATGTGGAGTTGGTGGCATGTGAAACCCGCATGTGGAGCATTCGTTTGTGTGGGATGCTCTACCAGGTTCATTCCTAGATAATGCACTCAAAGGGCACTAAGCATAGAGTGTGAAAACTGAGTTTCCTTGAGAGCTGCTTGGAAGCCTGATGGTGTGTGAAGTTAGTGAGCCAAATGGAGTTGTTCTCGCACAAGAACCACTCGGCTGATCCTTCTTCAATATGCCCTTGACCAACATGCAGTGTTTCCTTGATTGAATTAGCTCTCACACCAATATTTGCGTCTAGAGCCTTTGCATTGAGGGCTATCTGAAAACGGCTGTGGCGCTGAAGTTGCCTGTGAATGTGGAGTTGGTGGCATGTGAAACCCGCATGTGGAGCATTTGTTTGTGTGGGATGCTCACCAAGCTTCATTTCAGTCCTAGGCACACAAAGGGCACTAAGCATAGAGTGTGAAAACTGAGTTTCCTTGAGAGCTGCTTGGAAGCCTGATGGTGTGTGAAGTTAGTGAGCCAAATGGAGTTGTTCTCCCACAAGAACCACTTGGCTGATCCTTCTTCAATATGCCCTTCACCAACATGCAGTGTTTCCTTGATTGAATTAGCTCTCACACCAATATTTGCGTCTAGAGCCTTTGCATTGAGGGCTATCTGAAAATGGCTGTGGCACTGAAGTTGCCTGAGAATGTGGAGTTGGTGGCATGTGAAACCCGCATGTGGAGCATTCGTTTGTGTGGGATGCTCTACCAGGTTCATTCCCAGATAATGCACTCAAAGGGCACTAAGCATAGAGTGTGAAAACTGAGTTTCCTTGAGAGCTGCTTGGAAGCCTGATGGTGTGTGAAGTTAGTGAGCCAAATGGAGTTGTTCTCCCACAAGAACCACTCGGCTGATCCTTCTTCAATATGCCCTTCACCAACATGCAGTGTTTCCTTGATTGAATTAGCTCTCACACCAATATTTGCGTCTAGAGCCTTTGCATTGAGGGCTATCTGAAAATGGCTGTGGCGCTGAAGTTGCCTGTGAATGTGGAGTTGGTGGCATGTGGAACCCGCATGTGGAGCATTCGTTTGTGTGGGATGCTCTACCAGGTTCATTCCTAGATAATGCACTCAAAGGGCACTAAGCATAGAGTGTGAAAACTGAGTTTCCTTGAGAGCTGCTTTGAAGCGTGATGGTGTGTGAAGTTAGTGAGCCAAATGGAGTTGTTCTCCCACAAGAACCACTCGGCTGATCCTTCTTCAATATGCCCTTCACCAACATGCAGTGTTTCCTTGATTGAATTAGCTCTCACACCAATATTTGCGTCTAGAGCCTTTGCATTGAGGGCTATCTGAAAACGGCTGTGGCACTGAAGTTGCCTGTGAATGTGGAGTTGGTGGCATGTGAAACCCGCATGTGGAGCATTCGTTTGTGTGGGATACTCACCAAGCTTCATTTCACTCCTAGGCACTCAAAGGGCACTAAGCATAGAGTGTGAAAACTGAGTTTCCTTGAGAGCTGCTTGGAAGCCTGAAGGTGTGTGAAGTTAGTGAGCCAAATGGAGTTGTTCTCCCACAAGGACCACTCGGCTGATTCTTCTTCAATATGCCCTTCACCAATATGCAGTGTTTCCTTGATTGAATTAGCTCTCACACCAATATTTACATCTAGAGGCTTTGCATTGAGGGCTATCTGAAAACGGCTGTGGCGCTGAAGTTGCCTGAGAATGTGGAGTTGGTGGCATGTGAAACCCGCATGTGGAGCATTCGTTTGTGTGGAATGCTCACCAAGCTTCATTTAAATCCAAGGCACACAAAGGGCACTAAGCATAGAGTGTGAAAACTGAGTTTCCTTGAGAGCTGCTTGGAAGCCTGATGGTGTGTGAAGTTAGTGAGCCAAATGGAGTTGTTCTCGCACAAGGACCACTTGGTTGATCGTTCTTCAATATGCCCTTCACCAACATGCAGTGTTTCCTTGATTGAATTAGGTCTCACACCAATATTTGCGTCTAGAGCCTTTGCATTGAGGGCTATCTGAAAATGGCTGTGGCGCTGAAGTTGCCTGTGAATGTGGAGTTGGTGGCATGTGAAACCCGCATGTGGAGCATTCGTTTGTGTGGGATGCTCTACCAGGTTCATTCCTAGATAATGCACTCAAAGGGCACTTAGCATAGAGTGTGAAAACGGAGTTTCCTTGAGAGCTGCTTGGAAGCGTGATGGTGTGTGAAGTTAGTGAGCCAAATGGAGTTGTTCTCCCACAAGAACCACTCGGCTGATCCTTCTTCAATATGCCCTTCAGCAACATGCAGTGTTTCCTTGATTGAATTAGCTCTCACACCAATATTTGCGTCTAGAGCCTTTGCATTGAGGGCTATCTGAAAATGGCTGTGGCGCTGAAGTTGCCTGAGAATGTGGAGTTGGTGGCATGTGAAACCCGCATGTGGAGCATTCGTTTGTGTGGGATGCTCACCAAGATTCATTTCAGTCCTAGGCACACAAAGGGCACTAAGCATAGAGTGTGAAAACTGAGTTTCCTTGAGAGCTGCTTGGAAGCCTGAAGGTGTGTGAAGTTAGTGAGCCAAATGGAGTTGTTCTCCCACAAGAACCACTCGGCTGATCCTTCTTCAATATGCCAATCACCAACATGCAGTGTTTCCTTGATTGAATTAGCTCTCACACCAATATTTGCGTCTAGAGCCTTTGCATTGAGGGCTATCTGAAAGCGGCTGTGGCGCTGATGTTGCCTGTGAATGTGGAGTTGGTGGCATGTGAAACCCGCATGTGGAGCATTCGTTTGTGTGGGATGCTCTACTAGATTCATTCCTAGATAATGTACTCAAAGGGCACTAAGCATAGAGTGTGAAAACTGAGTTTCCTTGAGAGCTGCTTGGAAGCCTGATGGTGTGTGAAGTTAGTGAGCCAAATGGAGTTGTTCTCGCACAAGGACCACTTGGTTGATCCTTCTTCAATATGCCCTTCACCAACATGCAGTGTTTCCTTGATTGAATTAGCTCTCACACCAATATTTGCGTCTAGAGCCTTTGCATGGAGGGCTATCTGAAAGCGGCTGTGGCACTGAAGTTGCCTGTGAATGTGGAGTTGTTGGCATGTGAAACCCGCATGTGGAGCATTCGTTTGTGTGGGATGCTCACCAAGCTTCATTTCAGTCCTAGGCAGTCAAAGGGCACTAAGCATAGAGTGTGAAAACTGAGTTTCCTTGAGAGCTGCTTGGAAGCCTGATGGTGTGTGAAGTTAGTGAGCCAAATGGAGTTGTTCTCCCACAAGAACCACTCGGCTGATCCTTCTTCAATATGCCCTTCACCAACATGCAGTGTTTCCTTGATTGAATTAGCTCTCACACCAATATTTGCGTCTAGAGCCTTTGCATTGAGGGCTATCTGAAAACGGCTGTGGCGCTGAAGTTGCCTGAGAATGTGGAGTTGGTGGCATGTGAAACCCGCATGTGGAGCATTCGTTTGTGTGGGATACTCTACCAGGTTCATTCCTAGATAATGCACTCAAAGGGCACTAAGCATAGAGTGTGAAAACTGAGTTTCCTTGAGAGCTGCTTGGAAGCCTGATGGTGTGTGAAGTTAGTGAGCCAAATGGAGTTGTTCTCGCACAAGGACCACTTGGTTGATCGTTCTTCAATATGCCCTTCACCAACATGCAGTGTTTCCTTGATTGAATTAGCTCTCACACCAATATTTGCGTCTAGAGCCTTTGCATTGAGGGCTATCTGAAAACGGCTGTGGTGCTGAAGTTGCCTGTGAATGTGGAGTTGGTGGCATGTGAAACCCGCATGTGGAGCATTCGTTTGTGTGGGATGCTCTACTAGATTCATTCCTAGATAATGCACTCAAAGGGCACTAAGCATAGAGTGTGAAAACTGAGTTTCCTTGAGAGCTGCTTGGAAGCCTGATGGTGTGTGAAGTTAGTGAGCCAAATGGAGTTGTTCTCGAACAAGGACCACTTGGTTGATCCTTCTTCAATATGCCCTTCACCAACATGCAGTGTTTCCTTGATTGAATTAGCTCTCACACCAATATTTGCGTCTAGAGCCTTTGCATTGAGGGCTATCTGAAAGAGGAGGTGGCACTGAAGTTGCCTGTGAATGTGGAGTTGGTGGCATGTGAAACCCGCATGTGGAGCATTCGTTTGTGTGGGATGCTCTACCAGGTTCATTCCTAGATAATGCACTCAAAGGGCACTAAGCATAGAGTGTGAAAACTGAGTTTCCTTGAGAGCTGCTTGGAAGCCTGATGGTGTGTGAAGTTAGTGAGCCAAATGGAGTTGTTCTCCCACAAGAACCACTCGGCTGATCCTTCTTCAATATGCCCTTCACCAACATGCAGTGTTTCCTTGATTGAATTAGCTCTCACACCAATATTTGCGTCTAGAGCCTTTGCATTGAGGGCTATCTGAAAACGGCTGTGGCGCTGAAGTTGCCTGTGAATGTGGAGTTGGTGGCATGTGAAACCCGCATGTGGAGCATTCGTTTGTGTGGGATGCTCACCAGGTTCATTCCTAGATAATGCACTCAAAGGGCACTAAGCATAGAGTGTGAAAACTGAGTTTCCTTGAGAGCTGCTTGGAAACCTGATGGTGTGTGAAGTTAGTGAGCCAAATGGAGTTGTTCTCCCACAAGAACCACTCGGCTGATCCTTCTTCAATATGCCCTTCACCAACATGCAGTGTTTCCTTGATTGAATTAGCTCTCACACCAATATTTGAGTCTAGAGCCCTTGCATTGAGGGCTATCTGAAAGCGGCTGTGGCGCTGAAGTTGCCTGTGAATGTGGAGTTGGTGGCATGTGAAACCCGCATGTGGAGCATTCGTTTGTGTGGGATGCTCTACCAGGTTCATTCCTAGATAATGCACTCAAAGGGCACTAAGCATAGAGTGTGAAAACTGAGTTTCCTTGAGAGCTGCTTGGAAGCCTGATGGTGTGTGCAGTTAGTGAGCCAAATGGAGTTGTTCTCCCACAAGAACCACTGGGCTGATCCTTCTTCAATATGCCCTTCACCAACATGCAGTGTTTCCTTGATTGAATTAGCTCTCACACCAATATTTGCGTCTAGATCCTTTGCATTGAGGGCTATCTGAAAACGGCTGTGACGCTGAAGTTGCCTGTGAATGTGGAGTTGGTGGCATGTGAAACCCGCATGTGGAGCATTCGTTTGTGTGGGATGCTCACCAAGATTTATTTCAGTCCTAGGCACTCAAAGGGCACTAAGCATAGAGTGTGAAAACTGAGTTTCCTTGAGAGCTGTTTGGAAGCCTGATGGTGTGTGAAGTTAGTGAGCCAAATGGAGTTGTTCTCCCACAAGAACCACTCGGCTGATCCTTCTTCAATATGCCCTTCACCAACATGCAGTGTTTCCTTGATTGAATTAGCTCTCACACCAATATTTGCGTCTAGAGCCTTTGCATTGAGGGTTACCTAAAAAAACCTGTGGCGCAAGAGTTGCTTGAAAATGTGGAGTTGGTGGCATGTGAAACCCGCATGTGGAGCATTCGTTTGTGTGGGATGCTCACCAAGTTTCATTTCAGTCCTAGGCACACAAGGGGCACTAAGCATAGTGTGTGAAAACTGAGTTTCCTTGAGAGCTGCTTGGAAGCCTGATGGTGTGTGAAGTTAGTGAGCCAAATGGAGTTGTTCTCGCACAAGGACCACTTGGTTGATCGTTCTTCAATATGCCCTTCACCAACATGCAGTGTTTCCTTGATTGAATTAGCTCTCACACCAATATTTGCGTCTAGAGCCTTTGCATTGAGGGCTATCTGAAAGCGGCTGTTCGCTGAATTTGCCTGAGAATGTGGAGTTGGTGGCATGTGAAACCCGCATGTGGAGCATTCGTTTGTGTGGGATGCTCTACCAGGTTCATTCCTAGATAATGCACTCAAAGGGCACTAAGCATAGAGTGTGAAAACTGAGTTTCCTTGAGAGCTGCTTGGAAGCCTGATGGTGTGTGAAGTTAGTGAGCCAAATGGAGTTGTTCTCCCACAAGAACCACTCGGCTGATCCTTCTTCAATATGCCCTTCACCAACATGCAGTGTTTCCTTGATTGAATTAGCTCTCACACCAATATTTGCGTCTAGAGCCTTTGCATTGAGGGCTATCTGAAAACACCTGTGGCGCTGAATTTGCCTGAGAATGTGGAGTTGGTGGCATGTGAAACCCGCATGTGGAGCATTCGTTTGTGTGAGATGCTCACCAAGCTTCATTTCAGTCCTAGGCACTCAAAGGGCACTAAGCATAGAGTGTGAAAACTGAGTTTCCTTGAGAGCTGCTTGAAGCGTGATGGTGTGTGAAGTTAGTGAGCCAAATGGAGTTGTTCTCCCACAAGAACTACTCGGCTGATTCTTCTTCAATATGCCCTTCACCAACATGCAGTGTTTCCTTGATTGAATTAGCTCTCACACCAATATTTACATCTAGAGGCTTTGCATTGAGGGCTATATGAAAATGGCTGTGGCACTGAAGTTGCCTGTGAATGTGGAGTTGGTGGCATGTGAAACCCGCATGTGGAGCATTCGTTTGTGTGGGATGCTCACCAAGCTTCATTTCAATCCAAGGCACTCAAAGGGCACTAAGCATAGAGTGTGAAAACTGAGTTTCCTTGAGAGCTGCTTGGAAGCCTGAAGGTGTGTGAAGTTAGTGAGCCAAATGGAGTTGTTCTCCCACAAGGACCACTTGGCTGATCCTTCCTCAATATTCCCTTCTCCAACATGAAGTGTTTCCTTGATTGAATTAGCTCTCACACCAATATTTGCGTCTAGAGCCTTTGCATTGAGGGCTATCTGAAAACGGCTGTGGCGCTGAAGTTGCCTGTGAATGTGGAGTTGGTGGCATGTGAAACCCGCATGTGGAGCATTCGTTTGTGTGGGATGCTCACCAAGCTTCATTTCAGTCCTAGGCACTCAAAGGGCACTAAGCATAGAGTGTGAAAACTGAGTTTCCTTGAGAGCTGCTTGGAAGCCTGATGGTGTGTGAAGTTAGTGAGCCAAATGGAGTTGTTCTCCCACAAGAACCACTCGGCTGATCCTTCTTCAATATGCCCTTCACCAACATGCAGTGTTTCCTTGATTGAATTAGCTCTCACACCAATATTTGCGTCTAGAGCCTTTGCATTGAGGGCTATCTGAAAACGGCTGTGGCGCTGAAGTTGCCTGAGAATGTGGAGTTGGTGGCATGTGAAACCCGCATGTGGAGCATTCGTTTGTGTGGGATACTCTACCAGGTTCATTCCTAGATAATGCACTCAAAGGGCACTAAGCATAGAGTGTGAAAACTGAGTTTCCTTGAGAGCTGCTTGGAAGCCTGATGGTGTGTGAAGTTAGTGAGCCAAATGGAGTTGTTCTCGCACAAGGACCACTTGGTTGATCGTTCTTCAATATGCCCTTCACCAACATGCAGTGTTTCCTTGATTGAATTAGCTCTCACACCAATATTTGCGTCTAGAGCCTTTGCATTGAGGGCTATCTGAAAACGGCTGTGGTGCTGAAGTTGCCTGTGAATGTGGAGTTGGTGGCATGTGAAACCCGCATGTGGAGCATTCGTTTGTGTGGGATGCTCTACTAGATTCATTCCTAGATAATGCACTCAAAGGGCACTAAGCATAGAGTGTGAAAACTGAGTTTCCTTGAGAGCTGCTTGGAAGCCTGATGGTGTGTGAAGTTAGTGAGCCAAATGGAGTTGTTCTCGCACAAGGACCACTTGGTTGATCCTTCTTCAATATGCCCTTCACCAACATGCAGTGTTTCCTTGATTGAATTAGCTCTCACACCAATATTTGCGTCTAGAGCCTTTGCATTGAGGGCTATCTGAAAGAGGAGGTGGCACTGAAGTTGCCTGTGAATGTGGAGTTGGTGGCATGTGAAACCCGCATGTGGAGCATTCGTTTGTGTGGGATGCTCTACCAGGTTCATTCCTAGATAATGCACTCAAAGGGCACTAAGCATAGAGTGTGAAAACTGAGTTTCCTTGAGAGCTGCTTGGAAGCCTGATGGTGTGTGAAGTTAGTGAGCCAAATGGAGTTGTTCTCCCACAAGAACCACTCGGCTGATCCTTCTTCAATATGCCCTTCACCAACATGCAGTGTTTCCTTGATTGAATTAGCTCTCACACCAATATTTGCGTCTAGAGCCTTTGCATTGAGGGCTATCTGAAAACGGCTGTGGCGCTGAAGTTGCCTGTGAATGTGGAGTTGGTGGCATGTGAAACCCGCATGTGGAGCATTCGTTTGTGTGGAAGGCTCACCAGGTTCATTCCTAGATAATGCACTCAAAGGGCACTAAGCATAGAGTGTGAAAACTGAGTTTCCTTGAGAGCTGCTTGGAAACCTGATGGTGTGTGAAGTTAGTGAGCCAAATGGAGTTGTTCTCCCACAAGAACCACTCGGCTGATCCTTCTTCAATATGCCCTTCACCAACATGCAGTGTTTCCTTGATTGAATTAGCTCTCACACCAATATTTGAGTCTAGAGCCCTTGCATTGAGGGCTATCTGAAAGCGGCTGTGGCGCTGAAGTTCCCTGTGAATGTGGAGTTGGTGGCATGTGAAACCCGCATGTGGAGCATTCGTTTGTGTGGGATGCTCCACCAGGTTCCTTCCTAGATAATGCACTCAAAGGGCACTAAGCATAGAGTGTGAAAACTGAGTTTCCTTGAGAGCTGCTTGGAAGCCTGATGGTGTGTGCAGTTAGTGAGCCAAATGGAGTTGTTCTCCCACAAGAACCACTGGGCTGATCCTTCTTCAATATGCCCTTCACCAACATGCAGTGTTTCCTTGATTGAATTAGCTCTCACACCAATATTTGCGTCTAGAGCCTTTGCATTGAGGGCTATCTGCAAACGGCTGTGGCGCTGAAGTTGCCTGTGAATGTGGAGTTGGTGGCATGTGAAACCCGCATGTGGAGCATTCGTTTGTGTGGGATGCTCACCAAGATTTATTTCAGTCCTAGGCACTCAAAGGGCACTAAGCATAGAGTGTGAAAACTGAGTTTCCTTGAGAGCTGTTTGGAAGCCTGATGGTGTGTGAAGTTAGTGAGCCAAATGGAGTTGTTCTCCCACAAGAACCACTCGGCTGATCCTTCTTCAATATGCCCTTCACCAACATGCAGTGTTTCCTTGATTGAATTAGCTCTCACACCAATATTTGCGTCTAGAGCCTTTGCATTGAGGGTTACCTAAAAAAACCTGTGGCGCAGAAGTTGCTTGAAAATGTGGAGTTGGTGGCATGTGAAACCCGCATGTGGAGCATTCGTTTGTGTGGGATGCTAACCAAGTTTCATTTCAGTCCTAGGCACTCAAAGGGCACTAAGCATAGAGTGTGAAAACTGAGTTTCCTTGAGAGCTGCTTGGAAGCCTGATGGTGTGTGAAGTTAGTGAGCCAAATGGAGTTGTTCTCCCACAAGAACCACTCGGCTGATCCTTCTTCAATATGCCCTTCACCAACATGCAGTGTTTCCTTGATTGAATTAGCTCTCACACCAATATTTGCGTCTAGAGCCTTTGCATTGAGGGCTATCTGAAAACGGCTGTGGCGCTGAAGTTGCCTGAGAATGTGGAGTTGGTGGCATGTGAAACCCGCATGTGGAGCATTCGTTTGTGTGGGATGCTCACCAAGTTTCATTTCAGTCCTAGGCACACAAGGGGCACTAAGCATAGTGTGTGAAAACTGAGTTTCCTTGAGAGCTGCTTGGAAGCCTGATGGTGTGTGAAGTTAGTGAGCCAAATGGAGTTGTTCTCGCACAAGGACCACTTGGTTGATCGTTCTTCAATATGCCCTTCACCAACATGCAGTGTTTCCTTGATTGAATTAGCTCTCACACCAATATTTGCGTCTAGAGCCTTTGCATTGAGGGCTATCTGAAAGCGGCTGTTCGCTGAATTTGCCTGAGAATGTGGAGTTGGTGGCATGTGAAACCCGCATGTGGAGCATTCGTTTGTGTGGGATGCTCTACCAGGTTCATTCCTAGATAATGCACTCAAAGGGCACTAAGCATAGAGTGTGAAAACTGAGTTTCCTTGAGAGCTGCTTGGAAGCCTGATGGTGTGTGAAGTTAGTGAGCCAAATGGAGTTGTTCTCCCACAAGAACCACTCGGCTGATCCTTCTTCAATATGCCCTTGACCAACATGCAGTGTTTCCTTGATTGAATTAGCTCTCACACCAATATTTGCGTCTAGAGCCTTTGCATTGAGGGCTATCTGAAAACACCTGTGGCGCTGAATTTGCCTGAGAATGTGGAGTTGGTGGCATGTGAAACCCGCATGTGGAGCATTCGTTTGTGTGAGATGCTCACCAAGCTTCATTTCAGTCCTTGGCACTCAAAGGGCACTAAGCATAGAGTGTGAAAACTGAGTTTCCTTGAGAGCTGCTTGGAAGCGTGATGGTGTGTTAAGTTAGTGAGCCAAATGGAGTTGTTCTCCCACAAGAACTACTCGGCTGATTCTTCTTCAATATGCCCTTCACCAACATGCAGTGTTTCCTTGATTGAATTAGCTCTCACACCAATATTTACATCTAGAGGCTTTGCATTGAGGGCTATATGAAAATGGCTGTGGCACTGAAGTTGCCTGAGAATGTGGAGTTGGTGGCATGTGAAACCCGCATGTGGAGCATTCGTTTGTGTGGGATGCTCACCAAGCTTCATTTCAATCCAAGGCACACAAAGGGCACTAAGCATAGAGTGTGAAAACTGAGTATCCTTGAGAGCTGCTTGGAAGCCTGGTGGTGTGTGAAGTTAGTGAGCCAAATGGAGTTGTTCTCCCACAAGGACCACTTGGTTGATCCTTCCTCAATATTCCCTTCTCCAACATGAAGTGTTTCCTTGATTGAATTAGCTCTCACACCAATATTTGCGTCTAGAGCCTTTGCATTGAGGGCTATCTGAAAACGGCTGTGGCGCTGAAGTTGCCTGTGAATGTGGAGTTGGTGGCATGTGAAACCCGCATGTGGAGCATTCGTTTGTGTGGGATGCTCACCAAGCTTCATTTCAGTCCTAGGCACTCAAAGGGCACTAAGCATAGAGTGTGAAAACTGAGTTTCCTTGAGAGCTGCTTGGAAGCCTGATGGTGTGTGAAGTTAGTGAGCCAAATGGAGTTGTTCTCCCACAAGAACCACTCGGCTGATCCTTCTTCAATATGCCCTTCACCAACATGCAGTGTTTCCTTGATTGTATTAGCTCTCACACCAATATTTGCGTCTAGAGCCTTTGCATTGAGGGCTATCTGAAAATGGCTGTGGCGCTGAAGTTGCCTGAGAATGTGGAGTTGGTGGCATGTGAAACCCGCATGTGGAACATTCGTTTGTGTGGGATGCTCTACCAGGTTCAATTCAGTCTTACGCACTCAAAGGGCACTAAGCATAGAGTGTGAAAACTGAGTTTCCTTGAGAGCTGCTTGGAAGCGTGATGGTGTGTGAAGTTAGTGAGCCAAATGGAGTTGTTCTCCCACAAGAACCACTCGGCTGATCCTTCTTCAATATGCACTTCACCAACATGCAGTGTTTCCTTGATTGAATTAGCTCTCACACCAATATTTGCGTCTAGAGCCTTTGCATTGAGGCCTATCTGAAAACGGCTGTGGCGCTGAAGTTGTGTGAAAATGTGGAGTTGGTAGCATGTGAAACCCGCATGTGGAGCATTCATTTGTGTGGGATGCTCACCAAGTTTCATTTCAGTCCTAGGAACACAAGGGGCACTAACCATAGAGTGTGAAAACTGAGTTTCCTTGAGAGCTGCTTGGAAGCCTGATGGTGTGTGAAGTTAGTGAGCCAAATGGAGTTGTTCTCCCACAAGAACTACTCGACTGATTCTTCTTCAATATGCCCTTCACCAACATGCAGTGTTTCCTTGATTGAATTAGCTCTCACACCAATATTTGCGTCTAGAGCCTTTGCATTGAGGGCTATCTGAAAGCGGCTGTGGCGCTGAATTTGCCTGAGAATGTGGAGTTGGTGGCATGTGAAACCCGCATGTGGAGCATTCGTTTGTGTGGGATGCTCTACCAGGTTCTTTCCTAGATAATGCACTCAAAGGGCACTAAGCATAGAGTGTGAAAACTGAGTTTCCTTGAGAGCTGCTTGGAAGCCTGATGGTGTGTGAAGTTAGTGAGCCAAATGGAGTTGTTCTCCCACAAGAACCACTTAGCTGTTCCTTCTTCAATATGCCCTTCACCAACATGCAGTGTTTCCTTGATTGAATTAGCTCTCACACCAATATTTGCGTCTAGAGCCTTTGCATTGAGGGCTATCTGAAAACGGCTGTGGCGCAGAAGTTGTGTGAAAATGTGGAGTTGGTGGCATGTGAAACCCGCATGTGGAGCATGCGTTTGTGTGGGATGCTCACCAAGTTTTATTTCATTCCTAGGCACACAAAGGGCACTAAGCATAGAGTGTGAAAACTGAGTTTCCTTGAGAGCTGCTTGGAGCCTGATGGTGTGTGAAGTTAGTGAGCCAAATGGAGTTGTTCTCCCACAAGAACCACTCGGCTGATCCTTCTTCAATATGCCCTTCACCAACATGCAGTGTTTCCTTGATTGAATTAGCTCTCACACCAATATTTGCGTCTAGAGCCTTTGCATTGAGGGCTATCTGAAAACACCTGTGGCGCTGAAGTTGCCTGTGAATGTGGAGTTGGTGGCATGTTGAAACCCGCATGTGGAGCATTCGTTTGTGTGGGGATGCCTCTACCAGGTTCATTCCTAGATAATGCACTCAAAGGGCACTAAGCATAGAGTGTGAAAACTGAGTTTCCTTGAGAGCTGCTTGGAAAGCCTGATGGTGTGTTGAAGTTAGTGAGCCAAATGGAGTTGTTCTCCCACAAGAAACTACTCGGCTTGATTCTTCTTCAATATGCCCTTCACCAACATGCAGTGTTTCCTTGATTGAATTAGCTCTCACACCAATATTTACATCTACAGGCTTTGCATTGAGGGGCTATCTGAAAATGGCTGTGGCACTGAAGTTGCCTGTGAATGTGGAGTTGGTGGCATGTGAAACCCGCATGTGGAGCATTCGTTTGTGTGGGATGCTCACCAAGCTTCATTTCAATCCAAGGCACACAAAAGGGCACTAAGACATAGAGTGTGAAAACTGAGTATCCTTGAGAGCTGCTTGGAAGCCTGGTGGAGTGTGTGAAGTTAGTGAGCCAAATGGAGTTGTTCTCCCACAAGGACCACTTTGGTTGATCCTTCCTCAATATTCCCTTCTCCAACATGAAGTGTTTCCTTGATTGAATTAGCTCTCACACCAATATTTGCGTCTAGAGCCTTTGCATTGAGGGCTATCTGAAAACGGCTGTGGCGCTGAAGTTGCCTTGTGAATGTGGAGTTGGTGGCATGTTGAAACCCGCATGTGGGAGCATTCGTTTGTGTGGGATGCTCACCAAGCTTCATTTCAGTCCTAGGCACTCAAAGGGCACTAAGACATAGAGTGTGAAAACTGAGTTTCCTTGAGAGCTGCTTGGAAGCCTGATGGTGTGTGAAGTTTAGTGGAGCCAAATGGAGTTGTTCTCCACAAGAACCACCTCGGCTGATCCTTCTTCAATATGCCCTTCACCAACATGCAGTGTTTCCTTGATTGATATTAGCTCACACCAATATTTGCGTCTAGAGCCTTTGCATTGAGGGCTATCTGAAAACGGCTGTGGCGCTGACGTTGCCTGAGAATGTGGAGTTGGTGGCATGTGAAACCCGCATGTGGAACATTCGTTTGTGTGGGATGCTCTATCCAGGTTCAATTCAGTCTTACGCACTCAAAGGGCACTAAGCATAGAGTGTGAAAACTGAGTTTCCTTGAGAGCTGCTTGGAAGCCTGATGGACGTGTGTGAAGTTAGTGAGCCAAATGGAGTTGTTCTCCCACAAGAACCACTCGGCTGATCCTTCTTCAATATGCCCTTCACCAACATGCAGTGTTTCCCTTGATTGAATTTAGCTCTCACACCAATATTTGCGTCTAGAGCCTTTGCATTGAGGCCTATCTGAAAACGGCTGTGGCGCTGAAGTTGTGTGAAAATGTGGAAGTTGGTAGCATGTGAAACCCGCATGTGGAGCATTCATTTTGTGTGGGAATGTCTCACCAAGTTTCATTTCAGTCCTAGGAACACAAGGGGCACTAAGCATAGAGTGTGAAAACTGAGTTTCCTTGAGAGCTGCTTGGAAGCCTGATGGTGTGTGAAGTTAGTGAGCCAAATGGAGTTGTTCTCCCACAAGAACCACTCGGCTGATCCTTCTTCAATATGCCCTTCACCAACATGCAGTGTTTCCTTGATTGAATTAGCTCTCACACCAATATTTGAGTCTAGAGCCCTTGCATTGAGGGCTATCTGAAAGGGGCTGTGGCGCTGAAGTTGCCTGTGAATGTGGAGTTGGTGGCATGTGAAACCCGCATGCGGGAGCATTCGTTTGTGTGGGAATGCTCTACCAGGTTTCATTCCTAGATAATGCACCTCAAAGGGCACTAATCATAGAGTGTGAAAACTGAGTTTCCTTGAGAGCTGCTTGGAAGCCTGATGGTGTGTGAAGTTAGTGAGCCAAATGGGGTTGTTCTCCCACAAGAAACCACTCGGCTGATCCTTCTTCAATATGCCCTTCACCAACATGCAGTGTTTCCTTGATTGAATTAGCTCTCACACCAATATTTGCGTCTAGAGCCTTTGCATTAGAGGGCTATCTGAAAACGGCTGTGGCGCTGAAGTTGCCTGAGAATGTGGAGTTTGGTGGCATGTGAAACCCGCATGTGGAACATTCGTTTTGTGTGGGATGCTCTACCAGGTTCAATTCAGTCTTACGCACTCAAAGGGCACTAAGCATAGAGTGTGAAAACTGAGTTTTCCTTGAGAGCTGCTTGGAAGCCTGATGGTGTGTGAAGTTAGTGAGCCAAATGGAGTTGTTCTCTCCACAAGAACCACTCGGCTGATCCCTTCTTCAATATGCCCTTCACCAACATGCAGTGTTTCCTTGATTGAATTAGCTCTCACACCAATATTTGCGTCTAGAGCCTTTGCATTGAGGCCTATCTGAAAACGGCTGTGGCGCTGAAGTTGTGTGAAAATGTGGAGTTGGTAGCATGTGAAACCCGCATGTGGAGCATTCATTTGTGTGGGATGCTCACCAAGGTTTCATTTCAGTCCTAGGAACACAAGGGGGCACTATCCATAGAGTGTGAAAACTGAGTTTCCTTGAGAGCTGCTTGGAGCCTGATTGGGTGTGTGAAGTTAGTGAGCCAAAATGGAGTTGTTCTCCCACAAGAACCACTCGGCTGATCCTTCTTCAATATGCCCTTCACCAACATGCAGTGTTTCCTTGATTGAATTAGCTCTCACACCAATATTTGCGTCTAGAGCCTTTGCCATTGAGGGCTTTCTGAAAACACCTGTGGCGCTGAAGTTGCCTGTGAATGTGGAGTTGGTGGCATGTGAAACCCGCATGTGGAGCATTCGTTTGTGTGGGGATGCTCACCAGGTTCATTCCTAGATAATGCACTCAAAGGGCACTAAGCATAGAGTGTGAAAACTGAGTTTCCTTGAGAGCTGCTTGGAAGCCTGATGGTGTGTGAAGTTAGTGAGCCAAATGGAGTTGTTCTCCCACAAGAACCACTCGGCTGATCCTTCTTCAATATGCCCTTCACCAACATGCAGTGTTTCCTTGATTGAATTAGCTCTCACACCAATATTTGCGTCTAGAGCCTTTGTATTGAGGGCTATCTGAAAGCGGCTGTGGCGCTGAAGTTGCCTGTGAATTTGGAGTTGGTGGCATGTGAAACCCGCATGTGGAGCATTCGTTTGTGTGGGATGCTCACCAAGATTTATTTCAGTCCTAGGCACTCAAAGGGCACTAAGCATAGAGTGTGAAAACTGAGTTTCCTTGAGAGCTGCTTGGAAGCCTGATGGTGTGTGAAGTTAGTGAGCCAAATGGAGTTGTTCTCGCCACAAGAACCACTCGGCTGATCCTTCTTCAATATGCCCTTCACCAACATGCAGTGTTTCCTTGATTGAATTAGCTCTCACACCAATATTTGCGTTCTAGAGCCTTTTGCATTGAGGGTTACCTAAAAAAACCTGTGGCGCAGAAGTTGCCTGTGAATGTAGGAGTTGGTGGCATGTGAAACCCGCATGTGGAGCATTCATTTGTGTGGGATGCTAACCAAGTTTTCATTTCAGTCCTAGGCACTCAAAAGGGCACTAAGCATAGAGTGTGAAAACTGAGTTTTCCTTGAGAGCTGCTTGGAAGCCTGATGGTGTGTGAAGTTAGTGAGCCAAATGGAGTTGTTCTCGCCACAAGAACCACTCGGCTGATCCTTCTTCAATATGCCCTTCACCAACATGCAGTGTTTCCTTGATTGAATTAGCTCTCACACCAATATTTGCGTCTAGAGCCTTTGCATTGAGGGCTATCTGAAAACGGCTGTGGCGCTGAAGTTGCCTGAGAATGTGGAGTTGGTGGCCTGTGAAACCCGCATGTGGAGCATTCGTTTGTGTGGGATGCTCACCAAGTTTCAATTTCAGTCCTAGGCACAAAAGGGCACTAAGCATAGTGTGTGAAAACTGAGTTTCCTTGAGAGCTGCTTGGAAGCGTGATGGTGTGTGAAGTTAGTGAGCCAAATGGAGTTGTTCTCCCACAAGAACCAACTCGGCTGATCCTTCTTCAATATGCCCTTCACCAACATGCAGTGTTTCCTTGATTGAATTAGCTCTTCGACACCAATATTTGCGTCTAGAGCCTTTGCATTGAGGCCTATCTTGAAAACGGCTGTGGCGCTGAAGTTGTGTGAAAATGTGGAGTTGGTAGCATGTGAAACCCGCATGGTGGAGCATTCATTTGTGTGGGATGCTCACCAAGTTTCATTTCAGTCCTAGGAAACACAAGGGGCACTAACCATAGAGTGTGAAAACTGAGTTTCCTTGAGAGCTGCTTGGAGCCTGATGGTCGTGTGTGAAGTTAGTGAGCCAAATGGAGTTGTTCTCCCACAAGAACCACTCGGCTGATCCTTCTTTCAATATGCCCTTCACCAACATGCAGTGTTTCCTTGATTGAATTAGCTCTCAACACCAATATTTGCGTCTAGAGCCTTTGCATTGAAGGGCTTTCTGAAAACACCTGTGGCGCTGAAGTTGCCTCGTGAATGTGGAGTTTGGTGGCATGTGAAACCCGCATGTGGAGCATTCGTTTTGTGTGGGATGCTCACCAGGTTCATTCCTAGATAATGCACTCAAAGGGCACTAAGCATAGAGTGTGAAAACTGAGTTTCCTTGAGAGCTGCTTGGAAGCCTGATGGTGTGTGAAGTTAGTGAGCCAAATGGAGTTGTTCTCCCCACAAGAACCACTCGGCTGATCCTTCTTCAATATGCCCTTCACCAACATGCAGTGTTTCCTTGATTGAATTAGCTCTCACACCAATATTTGAGTCTAGAGCCCTTGCATTGAGGGCTATCTGAAAGCGGCTGTGGGCGCATGGAAGTTGCCTGTGAATGTGGAGTTGGTGGCATGTGAAACCCGCATGTGGAGGCATTCGTTTTGTGTGGGATGCTCTACCAGGTTCATTCCTAGATAATGCACTCAAAGGGCACTAAGCATAGAGTGTGAAAACTGAGTTTCCCTTGAGAGCTGCTTGGAAGCCTGATGGTGTGTGAAGTTAGTGAGCCAAATGGAGTTGTTCTGCCACAAGAACCACTCGGCTGATCCTTCTTCAATATGCCCTTCACCAACATGCAGTGTTTCCTTGATTGAATTAGCTCTCACACCAATATTTGC
>NW_026699988.1:0-34556 GCF_030435755.1 Ochotona princeps | reverse complement strand
TATTGAAGAAGGATCAGCCAAGTGGTTCTTGTGGGAGAACAACTCCATTTGGCTCACTAACTTCACACACCATCAGGTTTCCAAGCATCTCTCAAGGAAACTCAGTTTTCACACTCTATGCTTAGTGCCCTTTGAGTGCATTATCTAGGAATGAACCTGGTAGAGCATCCCACACAAACGAATGCTCCACATGCGGGTTTCACATGCCACCAACTCCACATTCACAGGCAACTTCAGCGCCACAGCCGTTTTGAGATAGCCCTCAATGCAAAGGCTCTAGACACAAATATTGGTTTGAGAGCTAATTCAATCAAGGAAACACTGCATGTTGGTGAAGGGCATATTGAAGAAGGATCAGCCGAGTGGTTCTTGTGCGAGAACAACTTCATTTGGCTCACTAACTTCACACACCATCAGGCTTTCAAGCAGCTCTCAAGGAAACTCAGTTTTCACACTTTATGCTTAGTGCCCTTTCACTGCATTATCTAGGAATGAACCTGGTAGAGCATCCAACACAAACGAATGCTCCACATGCGGGTTTCACATGCCACCAACTCCACATTCACAGGCAACTTCAGCGCCACAACCGTTTTCAGATAGCCCTCAATGCAAAGGCTCTAAACGCAAATATTGGTGTGAGAGCTAATTCAATCAAGGAAACACTGCATGTTGGTGAAGGGCATATTGAAGAAGGATCAGTCGAGTGGATCTTGTGGGAGAACAACTCCACTTGGCTCAGTAACTTCACACACCATCAGGCTTCCAAGGCAGCTCTCAAGGAAACTCAGTTTTCACACTCTATGCTTAGTGCCCTTTGAGTGCATTATCTAGGAATGAACCTGGTTAGAGCATCCCACACAAACGAATGCTCCACATGCGGGTTTCACATGCCACCAACTCCACATTCACAGGCAACTTCAGCGCCACAGCCGTTTTTAGATAGCCCTCAATGCATAGGCTCTAGGCCCAAATATTGGTGTGAGAGCTAATTCAATCAAGGAAACATTGCATGTTGGTGAAGGGCATATTGAAGAAGGATCAGCCGAGTGGTTCTTGTGGGAGAACAACTCCATTTGGCTCACTAACTTCACACACCATCAGGCTTCCAAGCAGCTCTCAAGGAAACTCAGTTTTCACACTCTATGCTTAGTGCCCCTTTGAGTGCATTATCTAGGAATGAACCTGGTAGAGCAATCCCACACAAACGAATGCTCCACATGCGGGTTTCACATGCCACCAACTCCACATTCACAGGCAACTTCAGCGCCACAGCCATTTTCAGATAGCCCTCAATGCAAAGGCTCTAGGTGCAAATATTGGTGTGAGAGCTAATTCAATCAAGGAAACACTGCATGTTGGTGAAGGGCATATTGAAGAAGGATCAGCCGAGTGGTTCTTGTGGCAGAACAACTCCATTTGGCTCACTAACTTCACACACCATCAGGCTTCCAAGCAGCTCTCAAGGAAACTCAGTTTTCACACTCTATGCTTAGTGCCCTTTCACTGCATTATCTAGGAAATGAACCTGGTAGAGCATCCCACACAAACGAATGCTCCACATGCGGGCAGCGCCACAGTCATTTTCAGATAGCCCTCAATGCAAAGGCTCTAGATGCAAATATTGGTGTGAGAGCTAATTCAATCAAGGAAACACTGCATGTTGGTGAAGGGCATATTGAAGAAGGATCAGCCTTGTGGTTCTTGTGGGAGAACAACTCCATTTGGCTCACTAACTTCACACACCATCAGGCTTCCAAGCAGCTCTCAAGGAAACTCAGTTTTCACACTCTATGCTTAGTGCCCTTTCAGTGCATTATCTAGGAATGATGCTGGTAGAGCATCCCACACAAAAGAATGCTCCACATGCGGGTTTCACATGCCACCAACTCCACATTCACAGGCAACTTCAGCGCCACAGCCGTTTTCAGATAGCCCTCAATGCAAAGGCTCTAGACGCAAATATTGGTGTGAGAGCTAATTCAATCAAGGAAACAATGCATGTTGGTGAAGGGCATATTGAAGAAGGATCAGCCGAGTGGTTCTTCTGTGAGAACAACTCCATTTGGCTCACTAACTTCACACACCATCAGGCTTCCAAGCAGCTCTCAAGGAAACTCAGTTTTCACACTCTATGCTTAGTGCCCTTTGAGTGCATTATCTAGGAATGAACCTGTAGAGCATCCCCACACAAACGAATGCTCCACATGCGGGTTTCACATGCCACCAACTCCACATTCACAGGCAACTTCAGCGCCACAGCCATTTTCAGATAGCCCTCAATGCAAATCTCTAGGTGCAAATATTGGTGTGAGAGCTAATTCAATCTAGGAAACACTGCATGTTGGTGAAGGGTATATTGAAGAAGGATCAGCCGAGTGGTTCTTGTGGGAGAACAACTCCATTTGGCTCACTAACTTCACACACCATCAGGCTTCCAAGCAGCTCTCAAGGAAACTCAGTTTTCACACTCTATGCTTAGTGCCCTTTGTGTGCCTAGGACTGAAATGAAGCTTGGTGAGCATCCCACACAAACGAAATGCTCCACATGCGGGTTTCACATGCCACCAACTCCACATTCACAGGCAACTTCAGCGCCACAGCCGTTTTCAGATAGCCCTCAATGCAAAGGCTCTAGACGCAAATATTGGTGTGAGAGCTAATTCAATCAAGGAAACACTGCATGTTGGTGCAAGGGCATATTGAAGAAGGATCAGCCGAGTGGTTCTTGTGGAGAGAACAACTCCATTTGGCTCACTAACTTCACACACCATCAGGCTTCCAAGCAGCTCTCAAGGAAACTCAGTTTTCACACTCTATGCTTAGTGCCCTTTGAGTGCATTATCTAGGAATGAACCTGGTAGAGCATCACCACACAAATGACATGCTCAACAAGCGGGTTTCACATTGCCACCAACTCCACATTCACAGGCAACTTCAGCGCCACAGCCGTTTTCAGATAGCCCTCAATGCAAAGGCTCTAGACGCAAATATTGGGTGTGAGAGCTAATTCAATCAAGGAAACACTGCATGTTGGTGAAGGGGCATATTGAAGAAGGATCAGCCGAGTGGTTCTTGTGGGAGAACAACTCCATTTGGCTCACTAACTTCACACACCATCAGGCTTCCAAGCAGCTCTCAAGGAAACTCAGTTTTCACACTCTATGCTTAGTGCCCTTTGAGTGCCTAGGACTGAAATGAAGCTTGGTGAGCATCCCACAGAAACGAATGCTCCACATGCGGGTTTCACATGCCACCAACTCCACATTCACAGCAACTGCAGCGCCACAGCCGTTTTCAGATAGCCCTCAAATGCAAAGGCTCTAAACGCAAATATTGGTGTGAGAGCTAATTCAATCAAGGAAACACTGCATGTTGGTGAAGGGCATATTGAAGAAGGATCAGCCGAGTGGTTCTTGTGCGAGAACAACTCCATTTGGCTCACTAACTTCACACACCATCAGGCTTCCAAGCAGCTCTCAAGGAAACTCAGTTTTTCACACTCTATGCTTAGTGCCCTTTGAGTGCATTATCTAGGAATGAACCTGGTAGAGCATCCCACACAAACGAATGCTCCACATGCGGGGCAGCGCCACAGTCGTTTTCAGATAGCCCTCAATGCAAAGGCTCTAGACGGCAAATATTGGTCGTGAGAGCTAATTCAATCAAGGAAACACTGCATGTTGGTGAAGGGGCATATTGAAGAAGGATCAGCCAAGTGGTTCTTGTGCGAGAACAACTCCATTTGGCTCACTAACTTCACACACCATCAGGCTTCCAAGCAGCTCTCAAGGAAACTCAGTTTTCACACTCTATGCTTAGTGCCCTTTGAGTGCATTATCTAGGAATGAACCTGGTAGAGCATCCCACACAAACGAATGCTCCACATGCGGGTTTCACATGCCACCAACTCCACATTCACAGGCAACTTCAGCGCCACAGCCGTTTTCAGATAGCCCTCAATGCAAAGGCTCTAGACACAAATATTGGGTGTGAGAGCTAATTCAATCAAGGAAAACACTGCAATGTTGGTGAAGGGCATATTGAAGAAGGATCAGCCGAGTGGATCTTGTGCGAGAACAACTCCATTTGGCTCACTAACTTCACACACCATCAGGCTTCCAAGCAGCTCTCAAGAAAACTCAGTTTTCACACTCTATGCTTAGTGCCCTTTGAGTACATTATCTAGGAATGATCCTGGTAGAGCATCCCACACAAAAGAATGCTCCACATGCGGGTTTCACATGCCACCAACTCCACATTCACAGGCAACTGCAGCGCCACAGCCATTTTCAGATAGCCCTCAATGCAAAGGCTCTAGACGCAAATATTGGTGTGAGAGCTAATTCAATCAAGGAAACACTGCATGTTGGTGAAGGGCATATTGAAGAAGGATCAGCCAAGTGGTTCTTGTGGGAGAACAACTCCATTTGGCTCACTAACTTCACACACCATCAGGCTTCCAAGCAGCTCTCAAGGAAACTCAGTTTTCACACTCTATGCTTAGTGCCCTTTGAGTGCATTATCTAGGAATGAACCTGGTAGAGCATCCCACACAAACGAATGCTCCACATGCGGGTTTCACATGCCACCAACTCCACATTCACAGGCAACTTCAGCGCCACAGCCGTTTTCAGATAGCCCTCAATGCAAAGGCTCTAGACACAAATATTGGGATGTGAGAGCTAATTCAATCAAGGAAACACTGCATGTTGGTGAAGGGCATATTGAAGAAGGATCAGCCGAGTGGATCTTGTGCAGAGAACAACTCCATTTGGCTCACTAACTTCACACACCATCAGGCTTCCAAGCAGCTCTCAAGAAAACTCAGTTTTCACACTCTATGCTTAGTGCCCTTTGAGTACATTATCTAGGAATGATCCTGGTAGAGCATCCCACACAAAAGAATGCTCCACATGCGGGTTTCACATGCCACCAACTCCACATTCACAGGCCAACTTCAGCGCCACAGCCCATTTTCAGATAGCCCTCAATGCAAAGGCTCTAGACGCAAATATTGGTGTGAGAGCTAATTCAATCAAGGAAACATTGCATGTTGGTGAAGGGCATATTGAAGAAGGATCAGCCGAGTGGTTCTTGTGGAGAGAACAACTCCATTTGGCTCACTAACTTCACACACCATCAGGCTTCCAAGCAGCTCTCAAGGAAAACTCAGTTTTCACACTCTATGCTTAGTGCCCTTTGAGTGCATTATCTAGGAATGAACCTGGGTAGAGCATCCCACACAAACGAATGCTCCACATGCGGGTTTCACATGCCACCAACTCCACATTCACAGGCAACTTCAGCGCCACAGCCGTTTTCAGATAGCCCTCAATGCAAAGGCTCTAGACGCAAATATTGCTGTGTGAGAGCTAATTCAATCAAGGAAACTCTGCATGTTGGTGAAGGGGCATATTGAAGGAAGGATCAGCCGAGTGGTTCTTGTGGCGAGAACAACTCCATTTGGCTCACTAACTTCACACACCCATCAGGCTTCCAAGCAGCTCTCAAGGAAACTCAGTTTTCACACTCTATGCTTAGTGCACCTTTGAGTGCCTAGGACTGAAAAGAAGCTTGGTGAGCATCCACACAAACGAATGCTCCACATGCGGGTTTCACATGCCACCAACTCCACATTCACAGGCAACTTCAGCGCCACAGCCGTTTTCAGATAGCCCTCAATGCAAAGGCTCTAGACGCAAATATTGGTGTGAGAGCTAATTCAATCAAGGAAACACAGCATTTTGGTGAAGGGCATATTGAAGAAGGATCAGCCGAGTGGTTCTTGTGGGAGAACAACTCCATTTGGCTCACTAACTTCACACACCATCAGGCTTCCAAGCAGCTCTCAAGGAAACTCAGTTTTCACACTCTATGCTTAGTGCCCTTGTGACGTGCCTAGGACTGAAATGAAGCTTGGTGAGCATCCCACACAAACGAATGCTCCACATGCGGGTTTCACATGCCACCAACTCCACATTCACAGGCAACTTTAGCGCCACAGCCGTTTTCAGATAGCCCTCAATGCAAAGGCTCTAGATGCAAAATATTGGTGTGCTCTAGATGCAAATATTGGTGTGAGATCTAATTCAATCAAGGAAACACTGCATGTTGGTGAAGGGCATATTGAAGAAGGATCAGCCAAGTGGATCTTGTGGGAGAACAACTCCACTTGGCTCACTAACTTCACACACCATCAGGCTTCCAAGCAGCTCTCAAGGAAACTCAGTTTTCACACTCTATGCTTAGTGAACTTTGAGTGCATTATCTAGGAATGAACCTGGTAGAGCATCCCACACAAACGAATGCTCCACATGCGGGTTTCACATGCCACCAAGTCCACATTCACAGGCAACTTCAGCGCCACAGCCGTTTTCAGATAGCCCTCAATGCAAAGGCTCTAGACGCAAATATTGGTTTGAGAGCTAATTCAATCAACGAAACATTGCATGTTGGTGAAGGGCATATTGAAGAAGGATCAGCCGAGTGGTTCTTGTGGGAGAACAACTCCATTTGGCTCACTAACTTCACACACCATCAGGCTTCCAAGCAGCTCTCAAGGAAACTCAGTTTTCACACTCTATGCTTAGTGCCCTTTGTGTGCCTAGGACTGAAATGAAGCTTGCTGAGCATCCCACACAAACGAATGCTCCACATGCGGGTTTCACATGCCACCAACTCCACATTCACAGGCAACTTCAGCGCCACAGCCGTTTTCAGATAGCCCTCAATGCAAAGGCTCTAGACGCAAATATTGGTGTGAGAGCTAATTCAATCAAGGAAACACTGCATGTTGGTGAAGGGCATATTGAAGAAGGATCAGCCGAGTGGTTCTTGTGGGAGAACAACTCCATTTGGCTCACTAACTTCACACACCATCAGGCTTCCAAGCAGCTCTCAAGGAAACTCAGTTTTCACACTCTATGCTTAGTGCCCTTTGGGTGCCTAGGACTGAAATGAAGCTTGGTGAGCATCCCACACAAACGAATGCTCCACATGCGGGTTTCACATGCCACCAACTCCACATTCACAGGCAACTTCAGCGCCACAGCCGTTTTCAGATAGCCCTCAATGCAAAGGCTCTAGACGCAAATATTGGTGTGAGAGCTAATTCAATCAAGGAAACACTGCATGTTGGTGAAGCGCATATTGAAGAAGGATCAGCCGAGTGGTTCTTGTGGGAGAACAACTCCATTTGGCTCACTAACTTCACACACCATCAGGCTTCCAAGCAGCTCTCAAGGAAACTCAGTTTTCACACTCTATGCTTAGTGCCCTTTGAGTGCATTATCTAGGAATGAACCTGGTAGAGCATCCCACACAAACGAATGCTCCACAAGCGGGTTTCACATGCCACCAACTCCACATTCACAGGCAACTTCAGCGCCACAGCCGTTTTCAGATAGCCCTCAATGCAAAGGCTCTAGACGCAAATATTGGTGTGAGAGGTGATTCAATGAAGGAAACACTGCATGTTGATGAAGCGCATATTGAAGAAGAATCAGCCGAGTGGTTCTTGTGGGAGAACAACTCCATTTGGCTCACTAACTTCACACACCATCAGGCTTCCAAGCAGCTCTCAAGGAAACTCAGTTTTCACACTCTATGCTTAGTGCCCTTTGAGTGCATTATCTAGGAATGAACCTGGTAGAGCATCCCACACAAACGAATGCTCCACATGCGGGTTTCACATGCCACCAACTCCACATTCACAGGCAACTTCAGCGCCACAGCCGTTTTCTTTCTTTCTTTTTTTTTTTTTTTTTAACGGACATACCATGATTTTTTTTTTAATTATTTATTATTTAACTTCAGTAATTACATTGTATTATGTGACACAGTTACATAGATACTTGGGTTCTCCACACCCCTCCCTAAACCCTCCCACCGTGGTGGATTCCTCCACCTTATTGCATTTCCACAGCTCAAGTTCAGTTGAGATTTCCCCTTTGCAAGCGTATACCAACTTAGAGTCCAGCATCTTATAGTCCCGTCAAGTTCAACGGCTTGTTAGGTATACCCTTTCTGGTCTGATGACAGAGCCAGCAGAGTATCATCCCAGTCAATTGAAAGCTCCAACATACCAGCCCTCAATGCAAAGGCTCTAGACGCAAATATTGGTGTGAGAGCTAATTCAATCAAGGAAACACTGCATGTTGGTGAAGGGCATATTGAAGAAGGATCAGCCGAGTGGTTCTTGTGGGAGAACAACTCCATTTGGCTCACTAACTTCACACACCATCAGGCTTCCAAGCAGCTCTCAAGGAAACTCAGTTTTCACACTCTATGCTTAGTGCCCTTTGAGTGCATTATCTAGGAATGAACCTGGTAGAGCATCCCACACAAATGAATGCTCAACAAGCGGGTTTCACATGCCACCAACTCCACATTCACAGGCAACTTCAGCGCCACAGCCGTTTTCAGATAGCCCTCAATGCAAAGGCTCTAGACGCAAATATTGGTGTGAGAGCTAATTCAATCAAGGAAACACTGCATGTTGGTGAAGCGCATATTGAAGAAGAATCAGCCGAGTGGATCTTGTGGTAGAACAACTCCATTTGGCTCACTAACTTCACACAATATCAGTCTTCCAAGCAGCTCTCAAGGAAACTCAGTTTTCACACTCTATGCTTAGTGCCCTTTGAGTGCCTAGGACTGAAAAGAAGCTTGGTGAGCATCCCACAGAAACGAATGCTCCACATGCGGGTTTCACATGCCACCAACTCCACATTCACAGGCAACTTCAGCGCCACAGCCGTTTTCAGATAGCCCTCAATGCAAAGGCTCTAGACGCAAATATTGGTGTGAGAGCTAATTCAATCAAGGAAACACTGCATGTTGGTGAAGGGCATATTGAAGAAGGATCAGCCGAGTGGTTCTTGTGGGAGAACAACTCCATTTGGCTCACTAACTTCACACACCATCAGGCTTCCAAGCAGCTCTCAAGGAAACTCAGTTTTCACACTCTATGCTTAGTGCCCTTTGAGTGCCTAGGACTGAAATGAAGCTTGCTGAGCATCCCACAGAAACGAATGCTCCACATGCAGGTTTCACATGCCACCAACTCCACATTCACAGGCAACTTCAGCGCCACAGCCGTTTTCAGACAGCCCTCAATGCAAAGGCTCTAGAAGCAAATATTGGTGTGAGAGCTAATTCAATCAAGGAAACACTGCATGTTGGTGAAGGGCATATTGAAGAAGGATCAGCCGAGTGGTTCTTGTGCGAGAACAACTCCATTTGGCTCACTAACTTCACACACCATCAGGCTTCCAAGCAGCTCTCAAGGAAACTCAGTTTTCACACTCTATGCTTAGTGCCCTTTGAGTGCATTATCTAGGAATGAACCTGGTAGAGCATCCCACACAAACGAATGCTCCACATGCGGGCAGCGCCACAGTCGTTTTCAGATAGCCCTCAATGCAAAGGCTCTAGACGTAAATATTGGTGTGAGAGCTAATACAATCAAGGAAACACTGCATGTTGGTGAAGGGCATATTGAAGAAGGATCAGCCGAGTGGTTCTTGTGGGAGAACAACTCCATTTGGCTCACTAACTTCACACACCATCAGGCTTCCAAGCAGCTCTCAAGGAAACTCAGTTTTCACACTCTATGCTTAGTGCCCTTTGAGTGCCCTAGGACTGAAATGAAGCTTGCTGAGCATCCCACACAAACGAATGCTCCACATGCGGGTTTCACATGCCACCAACTCCACATTCACAGGCAACTTCAGCGCCACAGCCGTTTTCAGATAGCCCTCAATGCAAAGGCTCTAGACGCAAATATTGGTGTGAGAGCTAATTCAATCAAGGAAACACTGCATGTTGGTGAAGCGCATATTGAAGAAGGATCAGCCAAGTGGTTCTTGTGGGAGAACAACTCCATTTGGCTCACTAACTTCACCAACCATCAGGCTTCCAAGCAGCTCTCAAGTAAACTCAGTTTTCACACTCTATGCTTAGTGCCCTTTGTGTGCCTAGGACTGAAATGAAGCTTGGTGAGCATCCCACACAAACGAATACTCCACATGCGGGTTTCACATGCCACCAACTCCACATTCACAGGCAACTTCAGGGCCACAGCCGTTTTCAGATAGCCCTCAATGCAAAGGCTCTAGATGCAAATATTGGTGTGAGAGCTAATTCAATCAAGGAAACACTGCATGTTGTTGAAGCGCATATTGAAGAAGGATCAGCCAAGTGGTTCTTGTGGGAGAACAACTCCATTTGGCTCACTAACTTCACACACCATCAGGCTTCCAAGCAGCTCTCAAGGAAACTCAGTTTTCACACTCTATGCTTAGTGCCCTTTCACTGCATTATCTAGGAATGAACCTGGTAGAGCATCCCACACAAACGAATGCTCCACATGCGGGCAGCGCCACAGCCGTTTTCAGATAGCCCTCAATGCAAAGGCTCTAGACACAAATATTGGTTTGAGAGCTAATTCAATCAAGGAAACACTGCATGTTGGTGAAGGGCATATTGAAGAAGGATCAGCCGAGTGGTTCTTGTGCGAGAACAACTTCATTTGGCTCACTAACTTCACACACCATCAGGCTTCCAAGCAGCTCTCAAGGAAACTCAGTTTTCACACTTTATGCTTAGTGCACTTTCACTGCATTATCTAGGAATGAACCTGGTAGAGCATCCCACACAAACGAATGCTCCACATGCGGGTTTCACATGCCACCAACTCCACATTCACAGGCAACTTCAGCGCCACAGCCATTTCAGATAGCCCTCAATGCAAAGGCTCTAGGTGCAAATATTGGTGTGAGAGCTAATTCAATCAAGGAAACACTGCATGTTGGTGAAGGGCATATTGAAGAAGGATCAGCCGAGTGGTTCTTGTGGCAGAACAACTCCATTTGGCTCACTAACTTCACACACCATCAGGCTTCCAAGCAGCTCTCAAGGAAACTCAGTTTTCACACTCTATGCTTAGTGCCCTTTGTGTGCCTAGGACTGAAATGAAGCTTGCTGAGGCATCCCACACAAACGAATACTCCACATGCGGGTTTCACATGCCACCAACTCCACATTCACAGGCAAATTCAGCGCCACAGCCGTTTTCAGATAGCCCTCAATGCAAAGGCTCTAGACGCAAATATTGGTGTGAGAGATAATTCAATCAATGAAACATTGCATGTTGGTGAAGGGCATATTGAAGAAGGATCAGCCGAGTGGTTCTTGTGAGAGAACAACTCCATTTGGCTCACTAACTTCACACACCATCAGGCTTCCAAGCAGCTCTCAAGGAAACTCAGTTTTCACACTCTATGCTTAGTGCCCTTTGAGTGCATTATCTAGGAATGAACCTGGTAGAGCATCCCACACAAATGAATGCTCAACAAGCGGGTTTCACATGCCACCAACTCCACATTCACAGGCAACTTCAGCGCCACAGCCGTTTTCAGATAGCCCTCAATGCAAAGGCTCTAGACGCAAATATTGGTGTGAGAGCTAATTCAATCAAGGAAACACTGCATGTTGGTGAAGCGCATATTGAAGAAGAATCAGCCGAGTGGTTCTTGTGGTAGAACAACTCCATTTGGCTCACTAACTTCACACAATATCAGTCTTCCAAGCAGCTCTCAAGGAAACTCAGTTTTCACACTCTATGCTTAGTGCCCTTTGAGTGCCTAGGACTGAAATGAAGCTTGCTGAGCATCCCACAGAAACGAATGCTCCACATGCGGGTTTCACATGCCACCAACTCCACATTCACAGGCAACTTCAGCGCCACAGCCACTTTCAGATAGCCCTCAATGCAAAGGCTCTAGACGCAAATATTGGTGTGAGAGCTAATTCAATCAAGGAAAACACTGCATGTTGGTGAAGGGCATATTGAAGAAGGATCAGCCGAGTGGTTCTTGTGGGAGAACAACTCCATTTGGCTCACTAACTTCACACACCATCAGGCTTCCAAGCAGCTCTCAAGGAAACTCAGTTTTCACACTCTATGCTTAGTGCCCTTTGAGTGCCTAGGACTGAAATGAAGCTTGCTGAGCATCCCACACAAACGAATGCTCCACATGCGGGTTTCACATGCCACCAACTCCACATTCACAGGCAACTTCAGCGCCACAGCCGTTTTCAGATAGCCCTCAATGCAAAGGCTCTACTAAACGCAAATATTGGTGTGAGAGCTAATTCAATCAAGGAAACACTGCATGTTGGTGAAGCGCATATTGAAGAAGGATCAGCCGAGTGGTTCTTGTGCGAGAACAACTCATTTGGCTCACTAACTTCACACACCATCAGGCTTCCAAGCAGCTCTCAAGGAAACTCAGTTTTCACACTCTATGCTTAGTGCCCTTTGAGTGCATTATCTAGGAATGAACCTGGTAGAGCATCCCACACAAACGAATGCTCCACATGCGGGGCAGCGCCACAGTCGTTTTCAGATAGCCCTCAATGCAAAGGCTCTAGACGCAAATATTGGTGTGAGAGCTAATTGAATCAAGGAAACACTGCATGTTGGTGAAGGGCATATTGAAGAAGGATCAGCCGAGTGGTTCTTGTGGGAGAACAACTCCATTTGGCTCACTAACTTCACACACCACCAGGCTTCAAGCAGCTCTCAAGGAAACTCAGTTTTCACACTCTATGCTTAGTGCCCTTTGAGTGCCTAGGACTGAAATGAAGCTTGGTGAGCATCCCACACAAACGAATGCTCCACATGCGGGTTTCACATGCCACCAACTCCACATTCACAGGCAACTTCAGCGCCACAGCCGTTTTCAGATAGCCCTCAATGCAAAGGCTCTAGACGCAAATATTGGTGTGAGAGCTAATTCAATCAAGGAAACACTGCATGTTGTTGAAGCGCATATTGAAGAAGGATCAGCCAAGTGGTTCTTGTGGGAGAAACAACTCCATTTGGCTCACTAACTTCACACACCATCAGGCTTCCAAGCAGCTCTCAAGGAAACTCAGTTTTCACACTCTATGCTTAGTGCCCTTTGAGTGCATTATCTAGGAATGAACCTGGTAGAGCATCCCACACAAACGAATGCTCCACATGCGGGTTTCCAATGCCACCAACTCCACATTCACAGGCAACTTCAGCGCCACAGCCGTTTTCAGATAGCCCTCAATGCAAAGGCTCTAGACACAAATATTGGTGTGAGAGCTAATTCAATCAAGGAAACACTGCATGTTGGTGAAGGGCATATTGAAGAAGGATCAGCCGAGTGGATCTTGTGGGAGAACAACTCCATTTGGCTCACTAACTTCACACACCATCAGGCTTCCAAGCAGCTCTCAAGAAAACTCAGTTTTCACACTCTATGCTTAGTGCCCTTTGAGTACATTATCTAGGAATGATCCTGGTAGAGCATCCCACACAAAAGAATGCTCCACATGCGGGTTTCACATGCCACCAACTCCACATTCACAGGCAACTTCAGCGCCACAGCCATTTTCAGATAGCCCTCAATGCAAAGGCTCTAGACGCAAATATTGGTGTGAGAGCTAATTCAATCAAGGAAACATTGCATGTTGGTGAAGGGCATATGAAGAAGGATCAGCCGAGTGGTTCTTGTGGGAGAACAACTCCATTTGCCTCAGTAACTTCACACACCATCAGGCTTCCAAGCAGCTCTCAAGGAAACTCAGTTTTCACACTCTATGCTTAGTGCCCTTTGAGTGCATTATCTAGGAATGAACCTGGTAGAGCATCCCACACAAACGAATGCTCCACATGCGGGTTTCACATGCCACCAACTCCACATAAACAGGCAACTTCAGCGCCACAGCCATTTTCAGATAGCCCTCAATGCAAATCTCTAGGTGCAAATATTGGTGTGTGAGAGCTAATTCAATCAAGGAAACACTGCATGTTGGTGAAGGGCATATTGAAGAAGGATCAGCCGAGTGGTTCTTGTGCGAGAACAACTCCAT
The DNA here is from genome assembly GCF_030435755.1 of Ochotona princeps. Taxonomy (NCBI): domain Eukaryota; kingdom Metazoa; phylum Chordata; class Mammalia; order Lagomorpha; family Ochotonidae; genus Ochotona; species Ochotona princeps. The sequence goes on along the minus strand of NW_026699988.1, from coordinate 20,648 downwards.
TTGGCTCACTAACTTCACACACCATCAGGCTTCCAAGCAGCTCTCAAGGAAACTCAGTTTTCACACTCTATGCTTAGTGCCCTTTGAGTGCATTATCTAGGAATGAACCTGGTAGAGCATCCCACACAAACGAATGCTCCACATGCGGGTTTCACATGCCACCAACTCCACATTCACAGGGCAACTGCAGCGCCACAGCCGTTTTCAGATAGCCCTCAATGCAAAGGCTCTAGACGCAAATATTGGTGTGAGAGCTAATTGAATCAAGGAAACACTGCATGTTGGTGAAGGGCATATTGAAGAAGGATCAGCCTTGTGGTTCTTGTGGGAGAACAACTCCATTTGGCTCACTAACTTCACACACCATCAGGCTTCCAAGCAGCTCTCAAGGAAACTCAGTTTTCACACTCTATGCTTAGTGCCCTTTGTGTGCCTAGGACTGAAATGAAGCTTGGTGAGCATCCCACACAAACGAATACTCCACATGCGGGTTTCACATGCCACCAACTCCACATTCACAGGCAACTTCAGGGCCACAGCCGTTTTCAGATAGCCCTCAATGCAAAGGCTCTAGATGCAAATATTGGTGTGAGAGCTAATTCAATCAAGGAAACACTGCATGTTGTTGAAGCGCATATTGAAGAAGGATCAGCCAAGTGGTTCTTGTGGGAGAACAACTCCATTTGGCTCACTAACTTCACACACCATCAGGCTTCCAAGCAGCTCTCAAGGAAACTCAGTTTTCACACTCTATGCTTAGTGCCCTTTGAGTGCATTATCTAGGAATGAACCTGGTAGAGCATCCCACACAAACGAATGCTCCACATGCGGGTTTCCAATGCCACCAACTCCACATTCACAGGCAACTTCAGCGCCACAGCCGTTTCAGATAGCCCTCAATGCAAAGGCTCTAGACACAAATATTGGTGTGAGAGCTAATTCAATCAAGGAAACACTGCATGTTGGTGAAGGGCATATTGAAGAAGGATCAGCCGAGTGGATCTTGTGGGAGAACAACTCCATTTGGCTCACTAACTTCACACACCATCAGGCTTCCAAGCAGCTCTCAAGAAAACTCAGTTTTCACACTCTATGCTTAGTGCCCTTTGAGTACATTATCTAGGAATGATCCTGGTAGAGCATCCCACACAAAAGAATGCTCACATGCGGGTTTCACATGCCACCAACTCCACATTCACAGGCAACTTCAGCGCCACAGCCATTTTCAGATAGCCCTCAATGCAAAGGCTCTAGACGCAAATATTGGTGTGAGAGCTAATTCAATCAAGGAAACATTGCATGTTGGTGAAGGCATATTGAAGAAGGATCAGCCGAGTGGTTCTTGTGGGAGAACAACTCCATTTGCCTCAGTAACTTCACACACCATCAGGCTTCCAAGCAGCTCTCAAGGAAACTCAGTTTTCACACTCTATGCTTAGTGCCCTTTGAGTGCATTATCTAGGAATGAACCTGGTAGAGCATCCCACACAAACGAATGCTCCACATGCGGGTTTCACATGCCACCAACTCCACATAAACAGGCAACTTCAGCGCCACAGCCATTTTCAGATAGCCCTCAATGCAAATCTCTAGGTGCAAATATTGGTGTGAGAGCTAATTCAATCAAGGAAACACTGCATGTTGGTGAAGGGCATATTGAAGAAGGATCAGCCGAGTGGTTCTTGTGCGAGAACAACTCCATTTGGCTCACTAACTTCACACACCATCAGGCTTCCAAGCAGCTCTCAAGGAAACTCAGTTTTCACACTCTATGCTTAGTGCCCTTTGAGTGCATTATCTAGGAATGAACCTGGTAGAGCATCCCACACAAACGAATGCTCCACATGCGGGTTTCACATGCCACCAACTCCACATTCACAGGCAACTGCAGCGCCACAGCCGTTTTCAGATAGCCCTCAATGCAAAGGCTCTAGACGCAAATATTGGTGTGAGAGCTAATTGAATCAAGGAAACACTGCATGTTGGTGAAGGGCATATTGAAGAAGGATCAGCCTTGTGGTTCTTGTGGGAGAACAACTCCATTTGGCTCACTAACTTCACACACCATCAGGCTTCCAAGCAGCTCTCAAGGAAACTCAGTTTTCACACTCTATGCTTAGTGCCCTTTGTGTGCCTAGGACTGAAATGAAGCTTGGTGAGCATCCCACACAAACGAATACTCCACATGCGGGTTTCACATGCCACCAACTCCACATTCACAGGCAACTTCAGGGCCACAGCCGTTTTCAGATAGCCCTCAATGCAAAGGCTCTAGATGCAAATATTGGTGTGAGAGCTAATTCAATCAAGGAAACACTGCATGTTGTTGAAGCGCATATTGAAGAAGGATCAGCCAAGTGGTTCTTGTGGGAGAACAACTCCATTTGGCTCACTAACTTCACACACCATCAGGCTTCCAAGCAGCTCTCAAGGAAACTCAGTTTTCACACTCTATGCTTAGTGCCCTTTGAGTGCATTATCTAGGAATGAACCTGGTAGAGCATCCCACACAAACGAATGCTCCACATGCGGGCAGCGCCACAGCCGTTTTCAGATAGCCCTCAATGCAAAGGCTCTAGACGCAAATATTGGTGTGAGAGCTAATTCAATCAAGGAAACACTGCATGTTGGTGAAGGGCATATTGAAGAAGGATCAGCCAAGTGGTTCTTGTGGGAGAACAACTCCATTTGGCTCACTAACTTCACACACCATCAGGTTTCCAAGCATCTCTCAAGGAAACTCAGTTTTCACACTCTATGCTTAGTGCCCTTTGAGTGCATTATCTAGGAATGAACCTGGTAGAGCATCCCACACAAACGAATGCTCCACATGCGGGTTTCACATGCCACCAACTCCACATTCACAGGCAACTTCAGCGCCACAGCCGTTTTGAGATAGCCCTCAATGCAAAGGCTCTAGACACAAATATTGGTTTGAGAGCTAATTCAATCAAGGAAACACTGCATGTTGGTGAAGGGCATATTGAAGAAGGATCAGCCGAGTGGTTCTTGTGCGAGAACAACTTCATTTGGCTCACTAACTTCACACACCATCAGGCTTTCAAGCAGCTCTCAAGGAAACTCAGTTTTCACACTTTATGCTTAGTGCCCTTTCACTGCATTATCTAGGAATGAACCTGGTAGAGCATCCAACACAAACGAATGCTCCACATGCGGGTTTCACATGCCACCAACTCCACATTCACAGGCAACTTCAGCGCCACAACCGTTTTCAGATAGCCCTCAATGCAAAGGCTCTAGACGCAAATATTGGTGTGAGAGCTAATTCAATCAAGGAAACACTGCATGTTGGTGAAGGGCATATTGAAGAAGGATCAGCCGAGTGGATCTTGTGGGAGAACAACTCCACTTGGCTCAGTAACTTCACACACCATCAGGCTTCCAAGCAGCTCTCAAGGAAACTCAGTTTTCACACTCTATGCTTAGTGCCCTTTGAGTGCATTATCTAGGAATGAACCTGGTAGAGCATCCCACACAAACGAATGCTCCACATGCGGGTTTCACATGCCACCAACTCCACATTCACAGGCAACTTCAGCGCCACAGCCGTTTTTAGATAGCCCTCAATGCATAGGCTCTAGGCCCAAATATTGGTGTGAGAGCTAATTCAATCAAGGAAACACTGCATGTTGGTGAAGGGCATATTGAAGAAGGATCAGCCGAGTGGTTCTTGTGGGAGAACAACTCCATTTGGCTCACTAACTTCACACACCATCAGGCTTCCAAGCAGCTCTCAAGGAAACTCAGTTTTCACACTCTATGCTTAGTGCCCTTTGAGTGCATTATCTAGGAATGAACCTGGTAGAGCATCCCACACAAACGAATGCTCCACATGCGGGTTTCACATGCCACCAACTCCACATAAACAGGCAACTTCAGCGCCACAGCCATTTTCAGATAGCCCTCAATGCAAATCTCTAGGTGCAAATATTGGTGTGAGAGCTAATTCAATCAAGGAAACACTGCATGTTGGTGAAGGGCATATTGAAGAAGGATCAGCCGAGTGGTTCTTGTGCGAGAACAACTCCATTTGGCTCACTAACTTCACACACCATCAGGCTTCCAAGCAGCTCTCAAGGAAACTCAGTTTTCACACTCTATGCTTAGTGCCCTTTGAGTGCATTATCTAGGAATGAACCTGGTAGAGCATCCCACACAAACGAATGCTCCACATGCGGGTTTCACATGCCACCAACTCCACATTCACAGGCAACTGCAGCGCCACAGCCGTTTTCAGATAGCCCTCAATGCAAAGGCTCTAGACGCAAATATTGGTGTGAGAGCTAATTCAATCAAGGAAACACTGCATGTTGGTGAAGGGCATATTGAAGAAGGATCAGCCTTTTGGTTCTTGTGGGAGAACAACTCCATTTGGCTCACTAACTTCACACACCATCAGGCTTCCAAGCAGCTCTCAAGGAAACTCAGTTTTCACACTCTATGCTTAGTGCCCTTTGTGTGCCTAGGACTGAAATGAAGCTTGGTGAGCATCCCACACAAACGAATACTCCACATGCGGGTTTCACATGCCACCAACTCCACATTCACAGGCAACTTCAGGGCCACAGCCGTTTTCAGATAGCCCTCAATGCAAAGGCTCTAGATGCAAATATTGGTGTGAGAGCTAATTCAATCAAGGAAACACTGCATGTTGTTGAAGCGCATATTGAAGAAGGATCAGCCAAGTGGTTCTTGTGGGAGAACAACTCCATTTGGCTCACTAACTTCACACACCATCAGGCTTCCAAGCAGCTCTCAAGGAAACTCAGTTTTCACACTCTATGATTAGTGCCCTTTGAGTGCATTATCTAGGAATGAACCTGGTAGAGCATCCCACACAAACGAATGCTCCACATGCGGGCAGCGCCACAGCCGTTTTCAGATAGCCCTCAATGCAAAGGCTCTAGACGCAAATATTGGTGTGAGAGCTAATTCAATCAAGGAAACACTGCATGTTGGTGAAGGGCATATTGAAGAAGGATCAGCCAAGTGGTTCTTGTGGGAGAACAACTCCATTTGGCTCACTAACTTCACACACCATCAGGTTTCCAAGCATCTCTCAAGGAAACTCAGTTTTCACACTCTATGCTTAGTGCCCTTTGAGTGCATTATCTAGGAATGAACCTGGTAGAGCATCCCACACAAACGAATGCTCCACATGCGGGTTTCACATGCCACCAACTCCACATTCACAGGCAACTTCAGCGCCACAGCCGTTTTCAGATAGCCCTCAATGCAAAGGCTCTAGACACAAATATTGGTTTGAGAGCTAATTCAATCAAGGAAACACTGCATGTTGGTGAAGGGCATATTGAAGAAGGATCAGCCGAGTGGTTCTTGTGCGAGAACAACTTCATTTGGCTCACTAACTTCACACACCATCAGGCTTTCAAGCAGCTCTCAAGGAAACTCAGTTTTCACACTTTATGCTTAGTGCCCTTTCACTGCATTATCTAGGAATGAACCTGGTAGAGCATCCAACACAAACGAATGCTCCACATGCGGGTTTCACATGCCACCAACTCCACATTCACAGGCAACTTCAGCGCCACAACCGTTTTCAGATAGCCCTCAATGCAAAGGCTCTAGACGCAAATATTGGTGTGAGAGCTAATTCAATCAAGGAAACACTGCATGTTGGTGAAGGGCATATTGAAGAAGGATCAGTCGAGTGGATCTTGTGGGAGAACAACTCCACTTGGCTCACTAACTTCACACACCATCAGGCTTCCAAGCAGCTCTCAAGGAAACTCAGTTTTCACACTCTATGCTTAGTGCCCTTTGAGTGCATTATCTAGGAATGAACCTGGTAGAGCATCCCACACAAACGAATGCTCCACATGCGGGTTTCACATGCCACCAACTCCACATTCACAGGCAACTTCAGCGCCACAGCCGTTTTTAGATAGCCCTCAATGCATAGGCTCTAGGCCCAAATATTGGTGTGAGAGCTAATTCAATCAAGGAAACACTGCATGTTGGTGAAGGGCATATTGAAGAAGGATCAGCCGAGTGGTTCTTGTGGGAGAACAACTCCATTTGGCTCACTAACTTCACACACCATCAGGCTTCCAAGCAGCTCTCAAGGAAACTCAGTTTTCACACTCTATGCTTAGTGCCCTTTGAGTGCATTATCTAGGAATGAACCTGGTAGAGCATCCCACACAAACGAATGCTCCACATGCGGGTTTCACATGCCACCAACTCCACATTCACAGGCAACTTCAGCGCCACAGCCATTTTCAGATAGCCCTCAATGCAAAGGCTCTAGGTGCAAATATTGGTGTGAGAGCTAATTCAATCAAGGAAACACTGCATGTTGGTGAAGGGCATATTGAAGAAGGATCAGCCGAGTGGTTCTTGTGGCAGAACAACTCCATTTGGCTCACTAACTTCACACACCATCAGGCTTCCAAGCAGCTCTCAAGGAAACTCAGTTTTCACACTCTATGCTTAGTGCCCTTTCACTGCATTATCTAGGAATGAACCTGGTAGAGCATCCCACACAAACGAATGCTCCACATGCGGGCAGCGCCACAGTCATTTTCAGATAGCCCTCAATGCAAAGGCTCTAGATGCAAATATTGGTGTGAGAGCTAATTCAATCAAGGAAACACTGCATGTTGGTGAAGGGCATATTGAAGAAGGATCAGCCTTGTGGTTCTTGTGGGAGAACAACTCCATTTGGCTCACTAACTTCACACACCATCAGGCTTCCAAGCAGCTCTCAAGGAAACTCAGTTTTCACACTCTATGCTTAGTGCCCTTTCAGTGCATTATCTAGGAATGATGCTGGTAGAGCATCCCACACAAAAGAATGCTCCACATGCGGGTTTCACATGCCACCAACTCCACATTCACAGGCAACTTCAGCGCCACAGCCGTTTTCAGATAGCCCTCAATGCAAAGGCTCTAGACGCAAATATTGGTGTGAGAGCTAATTCAATCAAGGAAACAATGCATGTTGGTGAAGGGCATATTGAAGAAGGATCAGCCGAGTGGTTCTTCTGTGAGAACAACTCCATTTGGCTCACTAACTTCACACACCATCAGGCTTCCAAGCAGCTCTCAAGGAAACTCAGTTTTCACACTCTATGCTTAGTGCCCTTTGAGTGCATTATCTAGGAATGAACCTGGTAGAGCATCCCACACAAACGAATGCTCCACATGCGGGTTTCACATGCCACCAACTCCACATTCACAGGCAACTTCAGCGCCACAGCCATTTTCAGATAGCCCTCAATGCAAATCTCTAGGTGCAAATATTGGTGTGAGAGCTAATTCAATCTAGGAAACACTGCATGTTGGTGAAGGGTATATTGAAGAAGGATCAGCCGAGTGGTTCTTGTGGGAGAACAACTCCATTTGGCTCACTAACTTCACACACCATCAGGCTTCCAAGCAGCTCTCAAGGAAACTCAGTTTTCACACTCTATGCTTAGTGCCCTTTGTGTGCCTAGGACTGAAATGAAGCTTGGTGAGCATCCCACACAAACGAATGCTCCACATGCGGGTTTCACATGCCACCAACTCCACATTCACAGGCAACTTCAGCGCCACAGCCGTTTTCAGATAGCCCTCAATGCAAAGGCTCTAGACGCAAATATTGGTGTGAGAGCTAATTCAATCAAGGAAACACTGCATGTTGGTGAAGGGCATATTGAAGAAGGATCAGCCGAGTGGTTCTTGTGGGAGAACAACTCCATTTGGCTCACTAACTTCACACACCATCAGGCTTCCAAGCAGCTCTCAAGGAAACTCAGTTTTCACACTCTATGCTTAGTGCCCTTTGAGTGCATTATCTAGGAATGAACCTGGTAGAGCATCCCACACAAATGAATGCTCAACAAGCGGGTTTCACATGCCACCAACTCCACATTCACAGGCAACTTCAGCGCCACAGCCGTTTTCAGATAGCCCTCAATGCAAAGGCTCTAGACGCAAATATTGGTGTGAGAGCTAATTCAATCAAGGAAACACTGCATGTTGGTGAAGGGCATATTGAAGAAGGATCAGCCGAGTGGTTCTTGTGGGAGAACAACTCCATTTGGCTCACTAACTTCACACACCATCAGGCTTCCAAGCAGCTCTCAAGGAAACTCAGTTTTCACACTCTATGCTTAGTGCCCTTTGAGTGCCTAGGACTGAAATGAAGCTTGGTGAGCATCCCACAGAAACGAATGCTCCACATGCGGGTTTCACATGCCACCAACTCCACATTCACAGCAACTGCAGCGCCACAGCCGTTTTCAGATAGCCCTCAATGCAAAGGCTCTAAACGCAAATATTGGTGTGAGAGCTAATTCAATCAAGGAAACACTGCATGTTGGTGAAGGGCATATTGAAGAAGGATCAGCCGAGTGGTTCTTGTGCGAGAACAACTCCATTTGGCTCACTAACTTCACACACCATCAGGCTTCCAAGCAGCTCTCAAGGAAACTCAGTTTTCACACTCTATGCTTAGTGCCCTTTGAGTGCATTATCTAGGAATGAACCTGGTAGAGCATCCCACACAAACGAATGCTCCACATGCGGGCAGCGCCACAGTCGTTTTCAGATAGCCCTCAATGCAAAGGCTCTAGACGCAAATATTGGTGTGAGAGCTAATTCAATCAAGGAAACACTGCATGTTGGTGAAGGGCATATTGAAGAAGGATCAGCCAAGTGGTTCTTGTGCGAGAACAACTCCATTTGGCTCACTAACTTCACACACCATCAGGCTTCCAAGCAGCTCTCAAGGAAACTCAGTTTTCACACTCTATGCTTAGTGCCCTTTGAGTGCATTATCTAGGAATGAACCTGGTAGAGCATCCCACACAAACGAATGCTCCACATGCGGGTTTCACATGCCACCAACTCCACATTCACAGGCAACTTCAGCGCCACAGCCGTTTTCAGATAGCCCTCAATGCAAAGGCTCTAGACACAAATATTGGTGTGAGAGCTAATTCAATCAAGGAAACACTGCATGTTGGTGAAGGGCATATTGAAGAAGGATCAGCCGAGTGGATCTTGTGCGAGAACAACTCCATTTGGCTCACTAACTTCACACACCATCAGGCTTCCAAGCAGCTCTCAAGAAAACTCAGTTTTCACACTCTATGCTTAGTGCCCTTTGAGTACATTATCTAGGAATGATCCTGGTAGAGCATCCCACACAAAAGAATGCTCCACATGCGGGTTTCACATGCCACCAACTCCACATTCACAGGCAACTTCAGCGCCACAGCCATTTTCAGATAGCCCTCAATGCAAAGGCTCTAGACGCAAATATTGGTGTGAGAGCTAATTCAATCAAGGAAACACTGCATGTTGGTGAAGGGCATATTGAAGAAGGATCAGCCAAGTGGTTCTTGTGGGAGAACAACTCCATTTGGCTCACTAACTTCACACACCATCAGGCTTCCAAGCAGCTCTCAAGGAAACTCAGTTTTCACACTCTATACTTAGTGCCCTTTGAGTGCATTATCTAGGAATGAACCTGGTAGAGCATCCCACACAAACGAATGCTCCACATGCGGGTTTCACATGCCACCAACTCCACATTCACAGGCAACTTCAGCGCCACAGCCGTTTTCAGATAGCCCTCAATGCAAAGGCTCTAGACACAAATATTGGTGTGAGAGCTAATTCAATCAAGGAAACACTGCATGTTGGTGAAGGGCATATTGAAGAAGGATCAGCCGAGTGGATCTTGTGCGAGAACAACTCCATTTGGCTCACTAACTTCACACACCATCAGGCTTCCAAGCAGCTCTCAAGAAAACTCAGTTTTCACACTCTATGCTTAGTGCCCTTTGAGTACATTATCTAGGAATGATCCTGGTAGAGCATCCCACACAAAAGAATGCTCCACATGCGGGTTTCACATGCCACCAACTCCACATTCACAGGCAACTTCAGCGCCACAGCCATTTTCAGATAGCCCTCAATGCAAAGGCTCTAGACGCAAATATTGGTGTGAGAGCTAATTCAATCAAGGAAACATTGCATGTTGGTGAAGGGCATATTGAAGAAGGATCAGCCGAGTGGTTCTTGTGGGAGAACAACTCCATTTGGCTCACTAACTTCACACACCATCAGGCTTCCAAGCAGCTCTCAAGGAAACTCAGTTTTCACACTCTATGCTTAGTGCCCTTTGAGTGCATTATCTAGGAATGAACCTGGTAGAGCATCCCACACAAACGAATGCTCCACATGCGGGTTTCACATGCCACCAACTCCACATTCACAGGCAACTTCAGCGCCACAGCCGTTTTCAGATAGCCCTCAATGCAAAGGCTCTAGACGCAAATATTGCTGTGAGAGCTAATTCAATCAAGGAAACTCTGCATGTTGGTGAAGGGCATATTGAAGAAGGATCAGCCGAGTGGTTCTTGTGGGAGAACAACTCCATTTGGCTCACTAACTTCACACACCATCAGGCTTCCAAGCAGCTCTCAAGGAAACTCAGTTTTCACACTCTATGCTTAGTGCCCTTTGAGTGCCTAGGACTGAAAAGAAGCTTGGTGAGCATCCCACACAAACGAATGCTCCACATGCGGGTTTCACATGCCACCAACTCCACATTCACAGGCAACTTCAGCGCCACAGCCGTTTTCAGATAGCCCTCAATGCAAAGGCTCTAGACGCAAATATTGGTGTGAGAGCTAATTCAATCAAGGAAACACAGCATTTTGGTGAAGGGCATATTGAAGAAGGATCAGCCGAGTGGTTCTTGTGGGAGAACAACTCCATTTGGCTCACTAACTTCACACACCATCAGGCTTCCAAGCAGCTCTCAAGGAAACTCAGTTTTCACACTCTATGCTTAGTGCCCTTTGAGTGCCTAGGACTGAAATGAAGCTTGGTGAGCATCCCACACAAACGAATGCTCCACATGCGGGTTTCACATGCCACCAACTCCACATTCACAGGCAACTTTAGCGCCACAGCCGTTTTCAGATAGCCCTCAATGCAAAGGCTCTAGATGCAAATATTGGTGTGAGATCTAATTCAATCAACGAAACATTGCATGTTGGTGAAGGGCATATTGAAGAAGGATCAGCCAAGTGGATCTTGTGGGAGAACAACTCCACTTGGCTCACTAACTTCACACACCATCAGGCTTCCAAGCAGCTCTCAAGGAAACTCAGTTTTCACACTCTATGCTTAGTGAACTTTGAGTGCATTATCTAGGAATGAACCTGGTAGAGCATCCCACACAAACGAATGCTCCACATGCGGGTTTCACATGCCACCAACTCCACATTCACAGGCAACTTCAGCGCCACAGCCGTTTTCAGATAGCCCTCAATGCAAAGGCTCTAGACGCAAATATTGGTTTGAGAGCTAATTCAATCAACGAAACATTGCATGTTGGTGAAGGGCATATTGAAGAAGGATCAGCCGAGTGGTTCTTGTGGGAGAACAACTCCATTTGGCTCACTAACTTCACACACCATCAGGCTTCCAAGCAGCTCTCAAGGAAACTCAGTTTTCACACTCTATGCTTAGTGCCCTTTGTGTGCCTAGGACTGAAATGAAGCTTGCTGAGCATCCCACACAAACGAATGCTCCACATGCGGGTTTCACATGCCACCAACTCCACATTCACAGGCAACTTCAGCGCCACAGCCGTTTTCAGATAGCCCTCAATGCAAAGGCTCTAGACGCAAATATTGGTGTGAGAGCTAATTCAATCAAGGAAACACTGCATGTTGGTGAAGGGCATATTGAAGAAGGATCAGCCGAGTGGTTCTTGTGGGAGAACAACTCCATTTGGCTCACTAACTTCACACACCATCAGGCTTCCAAGCAGCTCTCAAGGAAACTCAGTTTTCACACTCTATGCTTAGTGCCCTTTGGGTGCCTAGGACTGAAAAGAAGCTTGGTGAGCATCCCACACAAACGAATGCTCCACATGCGGGTTTCACATGCCACCAACTCCACATTCACAGGCAACTTCAGCGCCACAGCCGTTTTCAGATAGCCCTCAATGCAAAGGCTCTAGACGCAAATATTGGTGTGAGAGCTAATTCAATCAAGGAAACACTGCATGTTGGTGAAGCGCATATTGAAGAAGGATCAGCCGAGTGGTTCTTGTGGGAGAACAACTCCATTTGGCTCACTAACTTCACACACCATCAGGCTTCCAAGCAGCTCTCAAGGAAACTCAGTTTTCACACTCTATGCTTAGTGCCCTTTGAGTGCATTATCTAGGAATGAACCTGGTAGAGCATCCCACAGAAACGAATGCTCCACAAGCGGGTTTCACATGCCACCAACTCCACATTCACAGGCAACTTCAGCGCCACAGCCGTTTTCAGATAGCCCTCAATGCAAAGGCTCTAGACGCAAATATTGGTGTGAGAGGTGATTCAATGAAGGAAACACTGCATGTTGATGAAGCGCATATTGAAGAAGAATCAGCCGAGTGGTTCTTGTGGGAGAACAACTCCATTTGGCTCACTAACTTCACACACCATCAGGCTTCCAAGCAGCTCTCAAGGAAACTCAGTTTTCACACTCTATGCTTAGTGCCCTTTGAGTGCATTATCTAGGAATGAACCTGGTAGAGCATCCCACACAAACGAATGCTCCACATGCGGGTTTCACATGCCACCAACTCCACATTCACAGGCAACTTCAGCGCCACAGCCGTTTTCTTTCTTTCTTTTTTTTTTTTTTTTAACGGACATACCATGATTTTTTTTTTAATTATTTATTATTTAACTTCAGTAATTACATTGTATTATGTGACACAGTTACATAGATACTTGGGTTCTCCACACCCCTCCCTAAACCCTCCCACCGTGGTGGATTCCTCCACCTTATTGCATTTCCACAGCTCAAGTTCAGTTGAGATTTCCCCTTTGCAAGCGTATACCAACTTAGAGTCCAGCATCTTATAGTCCCGTCAAGTTCAACGGCTTGTTAGGTATACCCTTTCTGGTCTGATGACAGAGCCAGCAGAGTATCATCCCAGTCAATTGAAAGCTCCAACATACCAGCCCTCAATGCAAAGGCTCTAGACGCAAATATTGGTGTGAGAGCTAATTCAATCAAGGAAACACTGCATGTTGGTGAAGCGCATATAGAAAAAGAATCAGCCGAGTGGTTCTTGTGGGAGAACAACTCCATTTGGCTCACTAACTTCACACACCATCAGACTTCCAAGCAGCTCTCAAGGAAACTCAGTTTTCACACTCTATGCTTAGTGCCCTTTGTGTGCCTAGGACTGAAATGAAGTTTGGTGAGCATCCCACACAAACGAATGCTCCACATGAAGGTTTCACATGCCACCAACTCCACATTCACAGGCAACTTCAGCACCACAGCCGTTTTCAGATAGCCCTCAATGCAAAGGCTCTAGACGCAAATATTGGTGTGAGAGCTAATTCAATCAAGGAAACACTGCATGTTGGTGAAGCGCATATTGAAGAAGAATCAGCCAAGTGGTTCTTGTGGCAGAACAACTCCATTTGGCTCACTAACTTCACACAATATCAGACTTCCAAGCAGCTCTCAAGGAAACTCAGTTTTCACACTCTATGCTTAGTGCCCTTTGAGTGCCTAGGACTGAAAAGAAGCTTGGTGAGCATCCCACACAAACGAATGCTCCACATGCGGGTTTCACATGCCACCAACTCCACATTCACAGGCAACTTCAGCGCCACAGCCGTTTTCAGATAGCCCTCAATGCAAAGGCTCTAGACGCAAATATTGGTGTGAGAGCTAATTCAATCAAGGAAACACAGCATTTTGGTGAAGGGCATATTGAAGAAGGATCAGCCGAGTGGTTCTTGTGGGAGAACAACTCCATTTGGCTCACTAACTTCACACACCATCAGGCTTCCAAGCAGCTCTCAAGGAAACTCAGTTTTCACACTCTATGCTTAGTGCCCTTTGAGTGCCTAGGACTGAAATGAAGCTTGGTGAGCATCCCACACAAACGAATGCTCCACATGCGGGTTTCACATGCCACCAACTCCACATTCACAGGCAACTTCAGCGCCACAGCCGTTTTCAGATAGCCCTCAATGCAAAGGCTCTAGATGCAAATATTGGTGTGAGATCTAATTCAATCAAGGAAACACTGCATGTTGGTGAAGGGCATATTGAAGAAGGATCAGCCAAGTGGATCTTGTGGGAGAACAACTCCACTTGGCTCACTAACTTCACACACCATCAGGCTTCCAAGCAGCTCTCAAGGAAACTCAGTTTTCACACTCTATGCTTAGTGCCCTTTGAGTGCATTATCTAGGAATGAACCTGGTAGAGCATCCCACACAAACGAATGCTTCACATGCGGGTTTCACATGCCACCAACTCCACATTCACAGGCAACTTCAGCGCCACAGCCGTTTTCAGATAGCCCTCAATGCAAAGGCTCTAGACGCAAATATTGGTGTGAGAGCTAATTCAATCAACGAAACATTGCATGTTGGTGAAGGGCATATTGAAGAAGGATCAGCCGAGTGGTTCTTGTGGGAGAACAACTCCATTTGGCTCACTAACTTCACACACCATCAGGCTTCCAAGCAGCTCTCAAGGAAACTCAGTTTTCACACTCTATGCTTAGTGCCCTTTGTGTGCCTAGGACTGAAATGAAGCTTGCTGAGCATCCCACACAAACGAATGCTCCACATGCGGGTTTCACATGCCACCAACTCCACATTCACAGGCAACTTCAGCGCCACAGCCGTTTTCAGATAGCCCTCAATGCAAAGGCTCTAGACGCAAATATTGGTGTGAGAGCTAATTCAATCAAGGAAACACTGCATGTTGGTGAAGGGCATATTGAAGAAGGATCAGCCGAGTGGTTCTTGTGGGAGAACAACTCCATTTGGCTCACTAACTTCACACACCATAAGGCTTCCTAGCAGCTCTCAAGGAAACTCAGTTTTCACACTCTATGCTTAGTGCCCTTTGGGTGCCTAGGACTGAAATGAAGCTTGGTGAGCATCCCACACAAACGAATGCTCCACATGCGGGTTTCACATGCCACCAACTCCACATTCACAGGCAACTTGAGCGCCACAGCCTTTTTCAGATAGCCCTCAATGCAAAGGCTCTAGACGCAAATATTGGTGTGAGAGCTAATTCAATCAAGGAAACACTGCATGTTGGTGAAGCGCATATTGAAGAAGGATCAGCCGAGTGGTTCTTGTGGGAGAACAACTCCATTTGGCTCACTAACTTCACACACCATCAGGCTTCCAAGCAGCTCTCAAGGAAACTCAGTTTTCACACTCTATGCTTAGTGCCCTTTGAGTGCATTATCTAGGAATGAACCTGGTAGAGCATCCCACAGAAACGAATGCTCCACAAGCGGGTTTCACATGCCACCAACTCCACATTCACAGGCAACTTCAGCGGCACAGCCATTTTCAGATAGCCCTCAATGCAAAGGCTCTAGACGCAAATATTGGTGTGAGAGGTGATTCAATGAAGGAAACACTGCATGTTGATGAAGCGCATATTGAAGAAGAATCAGCCGAGTGGTTCTTGTGGGAGAACAACTCCATTTGGCTCACTAACTTCACACACCATCAGGCTTCCAAGCAGCTCTCAAGGAAACTCAGTTTTCACACTCTATGCTTAGTGCCCTTTCATTGCATTATCTAGGAATGAACCTGGTAGAGCATCCCACACAAACGAATGCTCCACATGCGGGTTTCACATGCCACCAACTCCACATTCACAGGCAACTTCAGCGCCACAGCCGTTTTCTTTCTTTCTTTTTTTTTTTTTTAACGGACATACCATGATTTTTTTTTTAATTATTTATTATTTAACTTCAGTAATTACATTGTATTATGTGACACAGTTACATAGATACTTGGGTTCTCCACACCCCTCCCTAAACCCTCCCACCGTGGTGGATTCCTCCACCTTATTGCATAACCACAGCTCAAGTTCAGTTGAGATTTCCCCTTTGCAAGCGTATACCAACTTAGAGTCCAGCATCTTATAGTCCCGTCAAGTTCAACGGCTTGTTAGGTATACCCTTTCTGGTCTGATGACAGAGCCAGCAGAGTATCATCCCAGTCAATTGAAAGCTCCAACATACCAGCCCTCAATGCAAAGGCTCTAGACGCAAATATTGGTGTGAGAGCTAATTCAATCAAGGAAACACTGCATGTTGGTGAAGCGCATATAGAAAAAGAATCAGCCGAGTGGTTCTTGTGGGAGAACAAAACCATTTGGCTCACTAACTTCACACACCATCAGACTTCCAAGCAGCTCTCAAGGAAACTCAGTTTTCACACTCTATGCTTAGTGCCCTTTGTGTGCCTAGGACTGAAATGAAGTTTGGTGAGCATCCCACACAAACGAATGCTCCACATGAAGGTTTCACATGCCACCAACTCCACATTCACAGGCAACTTCAGCACCACAGCCGTTTTCAGATAGCCCTCAATGCAAAGGCTCTAGACGCAAATATTGGTGTGAGAGCTAATTCAATCAAGGAAACACTGCATGTTGGTGAAGCGCATATTGAAGAAGAATCAGCCAAGTGGTTCTTGTGGCAGAACAACTCCATTTGGCTCACTAACTTCACACAATATCAGACTTCCAAGCAGCTCTCAAGGAAACTCAGTTTTCACACTCTATGCTTAGTGCCCTTTGAGTGCATTATCTAGGAATGAACCTGGTAGAGCATCCCACACAAACGAATGCTCCACATGCGGGTTTCACATGCCACCAACTCCACATTCACAGGCAACTTCAGCACCACAGCCGTTTTCAGATAGCCCTCAATGCAAAGGCTCTAGACGCAAATATTGGTGTGAGAGCTAATTCAATCAAGGAAACACTGCATGTTGGTGAAGGGCATATTGAAGAAGGATCAGCCGAGTGGTTCTTGTGGGAGAACAACTCCATTTGGCTCACTAACTTCACACACCATCAGGCTTCCAAGCAGCTCTCAAGGAAACTCAGTTTTCACACTCTATGCTTAGTGCCCTTTGTGTGCCTAGGACTGAAATGAAGCTTGCTGAGCATCCCACACAAACGAATGCTCCACATGCGGGTTTCACATGCCACCAACTCCACATTCACAGGCAACTTCAGCGCCACAGCCATTTTCAGATAGCCCTCAATGCAAAGGCTCTAGACGCAAATATTGGTGTGAGAGCTAATTCAATCAAGGAAACACTGCATGTTGGTGAAGGGCATATTGAAGAAGGATCAGCCGAGTGGTTCTTGTGGGAGAACAACTTCATTTGGCTCACTAACTTCACACACCATCAGGCTTCCAAGCAGCTCTCAAGGAAACTCAGTTTTCACACTCTATGCTTAGTGCCCTTTGTGTGCCTAGGACTGAAATGAAGCTTGCTGAGCATCCCACACAAACGAATACTCCACATGCGGGTTTCACATGCCATCAACTCCACATTCACAGGCAA
This sequence comes from Ochotona princeps, assembly GCF_030435755.1. Taxonomy (NCBI): domain Eukaryota; kingdom Metazoa; phylum Chordata; class Mammalia; order Lagomorpha; family Ochotonidae; genus Ochotona; species Ochotona princeps. The sequence continues at coordinate 3,234 of NW_026699988.1, read as the reverse complement.
CTTCAGGGCCACAGCCGTTTTCAGATAGCCCTCAATGCAAAGGCTCTAGATGCAAATATTGGTGTGAGAGCTAATTCAATCAAGGAAACATTGCATGTTGTTGAAGCGCATATTGAAGAAGGATCAGCCAAGTGGTTCTTGTGGGAGAACAACTCCATTTGGCTCACTAACTTCACACACCATCAGGCTTCCAAGCAGCTCTCAAGGAAACTCAGTTTTCACACTCTATGCTTAGTGCCCTTTCACTGCATTATCTAGGAATGAACCTGGTAGAGCATCCCACACAAACGAATGCTCCACATGCGGGCAGCGCCACAGCCGTTTTCAGATAGCCCTCAATGCAAAGGCTCTAGACGCAAATATTGGTGTGAGAGCTAATTCAATGAAGGAAACACTGCATGTTGGTGAAGGGCATATTGAAGAAGGATCAGCCAAGTGGTTCTTGTGGGAGAACAACTCCATTTGGCTCACTAACTTCACACACCATCAGGTTTCCAAGCATCTCTCAAGGAAACTCAGTTTTCACACTCTATGCTTAGTGCCCTTTGAGTGCATTATCTAGGAATGATCCTGGTAGAGCATCCCACACAAACGAATGCTCCACATGCGGGTTTCACATGCCACCAACTCCACATTCACAGGCAACTTCAGCGCCACAGCCGTTTTCTTTCTTTCTTTTTTTTTTTTTTTTAACGGACATACCATGATTTTTTTTTAATTATTTATTATTTAACCTCAGTAATTACATTGTATTATGTGACACAGTTACATAGATACTTGGGTTCTCCCCACCCCTCCCTAAACCCTCCCACCGTGGTGGATTCCTCCACCTTATTGCATAACCACAGCTCAAGTTCAGTTGAGATTTCCCCTTTGCAAGCGTATACCAACTTAGAGTCCAGCATCTTATAGTCCCGTCAAGTTCAACGGCTTGTTAGGTATACACTTTCTGGTCTGATGACAGAGCCAGCAGAGTATCATCCCAGTCAATTGAAAGCTCCAACATACCAGCCCTCAATGCAAAGGCTCTAGACGCAAATATTGGTGTGAGAGCTAATTCAATCAAGGAAACACTGCATGTTGGTGAAGCGCATATTGAAAAAGAATCAGCCGAGTGGTTCTTGTGGGAGAACAACTCCATTTGGCTCACTAACTTCACACACCATCAGACTTCCAAGCAGCTCTCAAGGAAACTCAGTTTTCACACTCTATGCTTAGTGCCCTTTGAGTGCATTATCTAGGAATGAACCTGGTAGAGCATCCCACACAAACGAATGCTCCACATGCGGGTTTCACATGCCACCAACTCCACATTCACAGGCAACTTCAGCACCACAGCCGTTTTCAGATAGCCCTCAATGCAAAGGCTCTAGACGCAAATATTGGTGTGAGAGCTAATTCAATCAAGGAAACACTGCATGTTGGTGAAGGGCATATTGAAGAAGGATCAGCCGAGTGGTTCTTGTGGGAGAACAACTCCATTTGGCTCACTAACTTCACACACCATCAGGCTTCCAAGCAGCTCTCAAGGAAACTCAGTTTTCACACTCTATGCTTAGTGCCCTTTGGGTGCCTAGGACTGAAATGAAGCTTGGTGAGCATCCCACACAAACGAATGCTCCACATGCGGGTTTCACATGCCACCAACTCCACATTCACAGGCAACTTCAGCGGCACAGCCATTTTCAGATAGCCCTCAATGCAAAGGCTCTAGACGCAAATATTGGTGTGAGAGCTAATTCAATCAAGGAAACACTGCATGTTGGTGAAGGGCATATTGAAGAAGGATCAGCCAAGTGGATCTTGTGGGAGAACAACTCCATTTGGCTCACTAACTTCACACACCATCAGGCTTCCAAGCAGCTCTCAAGGAAACTCAGTTTTCACACTCTATGCTTAGTGCCCTTTGAGTGCATTATCTAGGAATGAACCTGGTAGAGCATCCCACACAAACGAATGCTCCACATGCGGGTTTCACATGCCACCAACTCCACATTCACAGGCAACTTCAGCGCCACAGCCGTTTTCAGATAGCCCTCAATGCAAAGGCTCTAGACGCAAATATTGGTGTGAGAGCTAATTCAATCAAGGAAACACTGCATGTTGGTGAAGGGCATATTGAAGAAGGATCAGCCAGGTGGTTCTTGTGGGAGAACAACTCCATTTGGCTCACTAACTTCACACACCATCAGGCTTCCAAGCAGCTCTCAAGGAAACTCAGTTTTCACACTCTATGCTTAGTGCCCTTTGTGTGCCTAGGACTGAAATGAAGCTTGCTGAGCATCCCACACAAACGAATGCTCCACATGCGGGTTTCACATGCCACCAACTCCACATTCACAGGCAACTTCAGCGCCACAGCCATTTTCAGATAGCCCTCAATGCAAAGGCTCTAGACGCAAATATTGGTGTGAGAGCTAATTCAATCAAGGAAACACTGCATGTTGGTGAAGGGCATATTGAAGAAGGATCAGCCGAGTGGTTCTTGTGGCAGAACAACTCCATTTGGCTCACTAACTTCACACACCATCAGGCTTCCAAGCAGCTCTCAAGGAAACTCAGTTTTCACACTCTATGCTTAGTGCCCTTTGTGTGCCTAGGACTGAAATGAAGCTTGGTGAGCATCCCACACAAACGAATACTCCACATGCGGGTTTCACATGCCACCAACTCCACATTCACAGGCAACTTCAGGGCCACAGCCGTTTTCAGATAGCCCTCAATGCAAAGGCTCTAGATGCAAATATTGGTGTGAGAGCTAATTCAATCAAGGAAACACTGCATGTTGTTGAAGTGCATATTGAAGAAGGATCAGCCGAGTGGTTCTTGTGGGAGAACAACTCCATTTGGCTCACTAACTTCACACACCATCAGGCTTCCAAGCAGCTCTCAAGGAAACTCAGTTTTCACACTCTATGCTTAGTGCCCTTTCACTGCATTATCTAGGAATGAACCTGGTAGAGCATCCCACACAAACGAATGCTCCACATGCGGGCAGCGCCACAGCCATTTTCAGATAGCCCTCAATGCAAAGGCTCTAGACGCAAATATTGGTGTGAGAGCTAATTCAATCAAGGAAACACTGCATGTTGGTGAAGGGCATATTGAAGAAGGATCAGCCAAGTGGTTCTTGTGGGAGAACAACTCCATTTGGCTCACTAACTTCACACACCATCAGGTTTCCAAGCATCTCTCAAGGAAACTCAGTTTTCACACTCTATGCTTAGTGCCCTT